>NW_024039470.1:0-85000 GCF_016077235.1 Cyprinodon tularosa | reverse complement strand
AAACGCTCTGAACAGGGTTAGCTGCACACAACGTCTGTTTCCTTTGGCTAAACGGAGGGGGAAAAAGCAGATACTATTGGTGGGGACATGTCCACATTAGTCCTTCACAAAGTTACGCCAGTGTCTTGGTTCCTCTTTAGGTTTGAGTAAACATCCCTCTCCTCCAGCTGGCCTCTGAGGAGTGATATCTACATATCACTCTTCCTCTGCAATCAGACAGACAGGCTGCTTTCCTTTAGTTTGTGGACATCCTAAAGGGATGGGAGTGTTTCCTTTGCTGCTGGTAGACGTGTTCAAACAGATCTTCACTGCTCATCTGCATTTTAAATTATGTTCAGCAAAGAAGCTCCTAAAACACAACCTGTATGTCATTTTATAAAACACTGACATAGAGCATCTGTTTATTAAACAAACAATGAGACTGAAACCACAGCGCCTGGAGAGACAATACAGAATTCCTTAAGGTCACATTATAGCAGGATCCTGGACATAAAAGCTGGGAGACGGCCTTCAGGGAGGACGTCTGTCTCCAGGGAGGACGTCTGTCTGCAGGGAGGACGTCTGTCTGCAGGGAGGACGTCTGTCTGCAGAGAGGACGTCTGTCTCCAGGGAGGACGTCTGTCTCCAGGGAGGACGTCTGTCTGCAGAGAGGACGTCTGTCTCCAGGGAGGACGTCTGTCTCTAAGGAGGACGTCTGTCAACAGCAGTATCCAGAGTCCATTGAAGAGTTTAGACGCCAAACGCTCAGACAGCAGGCAGAAAACACAACCTGAAACAGATGAAAGAATATTAAAAACACCAGAAACATGTGAGGTAAATTATTAGGTACAAAGACGAATAAATAAAGAAGCTAATTCGAAGAGATATATACATTTATGTCTCACTGTATAATTTAATTTCTACCTTCACTTAATTGTTTATTATTCATTACTATTATTTTTGGGGGGCAATTAACTGTATGCTTATTTATTTATTGAGCATTTATATATTTCTGTATTTATTTTTAAATATGGCAGAGTTGGTCCTCCATAATCTATGAAGCTACTTTTATATAGAATATTTTCCTTGGAAGCTGCAGAATACAAAGTAAAAAAAAGATTGATTTCTTACTAGCAGACACTTATTATTTGCTGTGATGTCCACTGGAAAAGGAAAAAATCTGAAATGGGTTAACAGACAATCACATATAACATTTAGCCTCTAATGTTCAGTTTTCAGCCACAAGAATTCTTTTACACTATTGACCTTGTCAGTCTATGCTATTTTCAATTTATGCTTGTTAATGATATGGGAATTACATCTTTTAACAAATGTTCGACCATTTATTGACTATTTAAAAAATTTGCTCTTTTTGACATGTTCAGAGTTTTATATGAGCCCTCCTGTTTATCCTTTAAGAAGAAAGATATATTAAAATTTAATATATCTTTCTTAATTGTCATTTGAGTCATTTAATTTAACAATTAAATGACTCAAACCCAGAATGTGGATCTTCAAAACACCACAGATGGTGAGGGAATTGGCTACTGTAAATTAGACATTTTTCTTCTCTTGGGTGACATAATCTAAAAGGGTTGTAATATCAGATGTATTCATCTGCACAAATCTTTGAACTCTTGTGCGTGCGTTTTACTGAGTGTTTAGTTATTAGACTCGTAGCCAGGGTGTCTGAAAAAAGAAAGGCAGACATATATAAGGACTTGTACCCCTCCACATTATAAAAATTTCAATAACCTTGTAAGATATATTTGTTTAATTAAATTGATAAATAAAATGTATTATTTTTATATATTATCTATATCACCAAAAAAGGAATACAATACAATTTATGGATATTTTTTATATATCCAAGTTCATAATGTCATGATGGGCTCTCAAAGGGGACCCAATTATGCAGAACACCACTGAGGCGGAAACAGGAGTAAAGGTTTAACAGAGTTTATTTCAATAAGCACTGAGATTATGACAGGTTCGGGTTCAGGCCTGGGAAACTGGTTCACTGGAGTCTGCGTGGGAGACAGTTTAGTTAGCGTAGAATCAGAGGAGCTTGACTTTGAGGGTTTCTGGTTTGTACCTTGAGGGTTCTTGGTTAACGCCTTGGGAGGAGAACTGTTGGGTCCTGAGGATGTTTGTTCAGCTGAGTCCGTTTGCTGCTTCAGCGTCTTACATCTAGAGAGAGGGCAGACCTTGGTTTTGAGTTTCCATCTCTTGGTCCAGAGCTGCATGGAAATTCAGAGAGAAGTCTTCAGGTTTGGCTCAGAGGGCAGACTCGGCAGGTTAAGCTCTTCCTGAGCTTCACAAGAGAAAAACAGGTTTCCTGAAAGTAGAGACAAAAAGGGTTAGAATCCAATCTGGATTCAAAGTCAACAAAGTGCTCAGAAGGATCTTGACTAAGTGCTAACCAACTGAATACAACACTGCGACATTGAGGCAAGGTCTGAAGACAGCTTATATAGTGGATCCTCTGATGATGGTAATGAGCAGCAGCTGTGCAGGAGGCTCGGCTCAGGAGGATCCACGGCGGACTCTGCTGGAGAAAGATGGTACTACTCCAGCTCCCAACAGTACCCCCCCCTCAAGGGCGGATTCCAGACGCTTCAGACAAGACCTAGGGAAACAAGGGAACAAAAAACAACCCACCAAGGGTGGGCGCAGGGGGCACCATACTAGGAAGGCAAGAAGCAGAGTCCATAACAAAAAACCAACCCAACCAGGGTGGACGGAGGGGAAAAGAAAAAGGAAAAAACAAAACTGAGTCCCAGAACAAAAAACAATCCACAAAAGGTGGACGTCAACAAAGAAAGTCTCTGATATTTAACCGGGAGACCACCGGTAGCAGCTCAGAAATAGGTGCAGGGCGGGGCCGCCCACTGCGGCACCGGAGCTGATTCAGAGAGGACCGCCGACTGCAGCTCTGGCTGCAACATCGAGAGAGCCGCCCACGACGACTCCCGTGCAGCCTCCGAGGTGTCCTGAGGCGCCCACCGAGGGCCCCTGGATGCTCGGATCGGCCGTAGAGGGACTCCAGAAGGTTCGGCGGAGCGGGGACTGGTTGACTGACTGGAGGCATGGCAGGAGGGAGACCACGATTCAACGTGTCTATGAGTCCAATTAATATGAGGGTTGTGTCGCTCCAACCACTCATATCCCAGAACCAAGGGAGAACAGGCTGATGGGAAAACAAGAAAGGTTAAGGTCTCTCGATGACTACCTGAAACTTGAAGCTGAAGAGGCAGAGTCTTGTGGGTAACCTGGTGTAGACTCCTTCCATCAATCGCTGAGACCTTAAGTGGCTTCCTCAGAGGGGTGGTCTCAATGTTTAGCTGTTGAACCAGATTAGGGTCAATAAGGTTTCTCTCACAACCAGAGTCTATGAAGGCTGACAGAGTGTGAGTCTGATCAGAACAGAACAGGGTAGCAGGTAAAAGAAGACGAGAGGATTTTCTATTTAGTTGATGCTTCACCAGACTCCCCATAATCGCAGACGAGCTCCAAATCTTATTCTTGGCTGGACAGGATGAAACAAAGTGCCCTGGTATCCCGCAGTAAAAGCAAAGTTTCTCCTTAAACCTTCTCTTCCTCTCGTCGGGTGTGAGCCTAGTGTGAACTATCTGCATTGGCTCCCCCTCAGTAGGTTCACAAGCTGGTGGAGCAAAGTGAGTTTTAGACACAGGTATAGATTCAGGCTGGGCACGGCTCTCTGTGCTGAATGCCTCTTCGGGAGAAACAAAGGAAGGGGTGTCCCTTCTCTTAGCCGTAGAAATAGAAACAGGAAAAACATGGCTCTTAATCTTTGACTTGGATCTGGTTCGAAGACGGTTATCCAAACTAATTGTCAGCCTGATGAGTTCCTCCAGGGTCTCAGGTGTCTCGAGTGTGGCGAGTTCGTCTTTTACGTTCTCGTTTAAAGCGTTGAAAAATGCACTCTTAAGTGCACACTCATTCCAGCCTGAGGCTGCAGCTTTAACCCGGAAGTCTATGGAAAAATCCGCTACAGAGGAATTTCCCTGTTTAAGATTTAACAGAGCACGAGAGTCAATTGTTTGGTCAGAATCTTGGTTGAAAACTTGAGTAAATTCGGAGATGAAGTCAGAGTAATAGCAACTAAGGCTATCGTCGGTGGCAAATCTTGCCTGAGCCCACTCCAAGGCTCTTCCTGTTAGCTGAGAAAGGATGAAGGTTATCTTTTTGTAATCCGTGGAAAAGCTGCCTGGAGAGTTCTGGAAAATAAGTCGGCATTGAAACAAAAATCCCTTACATTTGCTTGGGATACCTGAAAAATTCTCTGGGAGAGACGGGCGAAATTCTGGAAGTGACGTGACAGGCTCTGGTTCCGGAAACGGAAGTTGGACGGGCTCCGCTCTAGGAGCTGATTGTCTGGAAAACTGCTTCGAAAACTTATTTAATAGAGTGTTGAGCTCACCAATGAATCTGTCCGCAAGCCGGTTGTGAACATCACGAATGACGCACTCAAATCTCCTAGCCATTTCATTGTGGCTCTCACGGAGGGAGGCATCAAGGCTCTGAACCTGGGTCGGTAGATCCTTCAGAAGCCTCCAGAGGGGTTCCGCTGGGAATATTTGTTGGTCGCAGTGTTCTGTCATGATGGGCTCTCAAAGGGGACCCAATTATGCAGAACACCACTGAGGCGGAAACAGGAGTAAAGGTTTAACAGAGTTTATTTCAATAAGCACTGAGATTATGACAGGTTCGGGTTCAGGCCTGGGAAACTGGTTCTCTGGAGTCTGCGTGGGAGACAGTTTAGTTAGCGTAGAATCAGAGGAGCTTGACTTTGAGGGTTTCTGGTTTGTACCTTGAGGGTTCTTGGTTAACGCCTTGGGAGGAGAACTGTTGGGTCCTGGGGATGTTTGTTCAGCTGAGTCCGTTTGCTGCTTCAGCGTCGTACATCTAGAGAGAGGGCAGACCTTGGTTTTGAGTTTCCATCTCTTGGTCCAGAGCTGCATGGAAATTCAGAGAGAAGTCTTCAGGTTTGGCTCAGAGGGCAGACTCGGCAGGTTAAGCTCTTCCTGAGCTTCACAAGAGAAAAACAGGTTTCCTGAAAGTAGAGACAAAAAGGGTTAGAATCCAATCTGGATTCAAAGTCAACAAAGTGCTCAGAAGGATCTTGACTAAGTGCTAACCAACTGAATACAACACTGCGACATTGAGGCAAGGTCTGAAGACAGCTTATATAGTGGATCCTCTGATGATGGTAATGAGCAGCAGCTGTGCAGGAGGCTCTGCTCAGGAGGATCCACGGCGGACTCTGCTGGAGAAAGATGGTACTACTCCAGCTCCCAACACATAATCATTGTAAAACAACATGTTTTTAATTTACATGGATTGTTTCACCCCAAATGGTCCAGTTGTTCATGTCCTGCATCCATATAGTTATTTAGGAGAGGGATAGCAGAGATGCAAGAGAAAGTGGAGAAAAAAAAACACGATCTACTAGAAAACATGCTGAAGTTATATATAAGAGTTGTATTAAAAAAAAATAATTGTGTCCCCCCCCCCTTCAGAAATGAAAATTTAGACTTACAGACTTAGAATTAGACAGATTTATTATGTATACACAAATGTAAACAAAAATAAATTTCGTTTAGAATTTCTACTTTAGTGTAAGATTTAACATTTCATCCATGGTTCCAGTTTATAATTTCTAATAGGTTAAAATGCATTCCTTCCTTCAACCCTGTGACCAATAACAATACTTTTTAACATAACCTTAAAGTACATTCCGGCAAGATAACCTGAAGCTCTTCTGATAGATGAATAGGTACTTGCAACATTCAGGCAAATTTTAAAAATAAATGTTGAAATTACTAAAATAGTGCATGTGAGTGAGAGATAGGGCTGGGTAAAAAAAGTTGATTTAATAGATTTTGGATCGATTCCTGTACATTTGAGCAAAATCGTTGTGTAGGGAATGAGATTGATTAGTTTTATAGTGACGCACGTGACGTTCACATTCAAATAAGCAGGAAAGATGCACTCAAGATGACTTCAAGCCAGACAGCTGCAAATAAAGCCAATAGGTTGACTGAAGATATTAACAAACGGGGGTTGACCAGAAAACACCCTGTAGTTACAGACAACACTGCAGCTCATGCAGCTCACACGTCTGCCGTGTACCCTCTGTGTCACGTCTGCTTGCTCGAGTGAGGCTTCACTTTTTCACTTTTCACAAATAAGTTTGCACTTTAGAGACAATTTTGTTCACATCTCATATTTAAACTTTCTGATTTACAAGTTTTTACTTTGTGTTTGATGTGACAGGAAAAAATAAACTACACGAGCATTTTTAAACACAGTTGAACCACTTTCATTATTGTAAAAACGGATTGAATCGAAATTAATTGATTTAGAACTGAATGAATCAAAATCAAATCGATTCAGGACTTTGGCGAAAATACCCAGTCCTAGTGAGAGATCTGTTCAAATATTGCCTAAATTAATACAGCACAACACAAAGACATAATTATAAATGAAACACCTCAAAAAAGTGTTCAGTTGTTGTTTGAGTGGGATGCGTCATTAATTAATGACAGTCTTTCTGGAATGCACAAAATAACCCGTTTTAAAACAAACGTGCCTTTCAATCCTGAAATGACCCCTATATCATTATTAAGATACATTTCCTAGTTTTGGTCAATTAAAAGCAGCACCGGCATTTCATGGGTAGAAATAGAACCAGACTGACCAGCAGCAGCCTTTTCCATCGGGTATCCCGAGCATTCTAACGCAGGAGATTAAACTGGACTGCAGGGGGTGGTGCGTTCACGGACTGCTGGTACACTCGTTTCTCACTGACTGCGTTTTAAATTGTAGATTTACAATATACGCACAATACACATGAACTGAAACACACGGAATTTGAGCGCAAACGTTTATTAGCGCTGACGTTTGGAGAAAAAAAAATCTAAAAATAAATAAACGAATACAAAGATAAAGTAGTTTTAAGAGTTTCATAAGTGTTCGGAAAAATGCATACATGGCAACCCGAAAGTGACTTTGAAAGAAAGAGAAAATAGCGAGCGGAAGTTTGTTTATTTTCCGTTTTATTAAAAAAACTCAAAATATAAAAAATAAACTCACAATAAAACTTAAAAAGGTTACAAACTAGTAAGTTGTCTTAAGTAAAGCAATCCGTTACAAAACCACCATAAGTCTGAACAGGTTTCCTCATTAAGGTGTGGCGTGAAATTCTGTTCCCCCTGTGTCGGGAGCGCGCATTGCAGCCAGAGAGGCGGATCTGATCATTTCTTAATAAAAACAGCTAAATCAAGACAATGTTGTACAATTCAGTTTATTCGGTAGCTCGTGTTTATTAAATTGTAAAATAAATGAACAAATAAGGTCTTCTTACGATGTTTTGTGTTGCTTTTTTAAACGCCAAGAGAATCGGTATTTCTCCAACTTTTGTCCCTCAGCCTGAGAGAAATAAAAGTGAATCATTAAGCACAGATTTCCAACACCTAGTGTATTTTATGTTTCCATTGCTGATATAAGAGGATGGAAACTGGCTGCTAGCAGGGGACACAAATTAAGACGTCCTGCGAAGATGAGAGTTTAGACTTTCTGGTTAATCCCCTTCTAATGTAAAATATGACAGATTACTGGATTAAGGACATTTCTAGTAGCTATACTACATGTTATCAGACATAACAATTTTTGAGAATTTGAAAACAGTTGCTCTTTATTTCCCAAAGTTATGAGACGAGGAGAGGAGAGAATGGATATTTTAACTGCCTGTAATAATCTGTATTTCCTCCATAACATGGGAAGAAATTATTTTAGCTGCAAATCTTTAACTGTGTTTATTCCTCTCTTCATTGACCCCCCCCCATAACTCATCATCAGAAATCATGTGAAGTTGTTTTTTTTTTCACTGTACAACATTTTAAACATTTATTATATGATATTTTGAATTCCAACATAATTAACATAAATATGACTGTTTGCTTGATGACCTCTATGAAATGTATTTTCAGTTTAAATGTTTATCTAACATTTTACATATATTCCCAAAAAAGTTCAAATCAAACCACTGGAATTTGTTTTGTAGAAAGCTTATTTTGAAAGGAGAAAGAGATGGGAAGCAAAACATCTTCAACTCAACTTCAACTTTTTACTTTATCTTGGAATGACTGTGACCTGGTTCCTGGGAATCTTCACCCGCAATTTGAAAATATTTTTGCAGATATTACATCTAACAATGTACCTCACAATATAAATACATACGGTGTTTTCTGGAAAGTCACAAATCACATGATGCTTTTCTTCCAACAAATTATGCAAATTTAGCAGGTCAGCTAGGTGTTAGGCAGATTGTTTATCATATTTTGCTTAATGTTAAGACAACATTTCATAAACTCGACATTTTTCATAAATATAGACAGTGTGGAATATAAAACACTCTTTAATTGCAAAGTTGAAGGCAAATATTCACCACAGACCACAAAGCAAAAACAAAAAAGTAATTAGACGGAAAGGTTTACCAGATTGAAGGTAAGTATCTTTATCTTCCAGAGTGATGCCTTGAAGATAACTTCTTCTTTAATATGTAGGACCAAGTGGAATACTTGAGTTATCAAAAAATAGATAACAGTCAGTGCTTTTTTGTTATTGGTTTACTGCTGCTTTTAATTTTGAATAATATGTGTGTCCAGACAAATGTTTCTCAAAGTTACAATGCAGGAATGATGCACAATTTTTTTTTATTGCAGTTGTTATTCATGTGAATTACACTTGTAATACATTTCTACTTTTAAGTTGTTTTGTAGAAAGCTTCCCATACTGCTACACGAATCAATAAAATAAACAATATCTAGCAACATTATTGAAACAAATTCACAGACATTACTCTTTCAAATAAGCACAGTTTATTTTTCTCTCAAAAAGTTTTTTTTCTGAAATAAATATGCATTTCATAATGTCTTTCTTCAGGTTCTGTTTATTGCATGCTTCTTGTTTCAAATAAGTCATGTAGTAGTGTACATTCGCATGTGTTTAGAATATTTTATATTCTGCAAATATATTCATATTTTTATTGATGTATTTTATCTTTTCCAAGGAAAGGACCTCTTCTATGTTAGACATGAAGGCAGTCATTCTTCATCAAAGGTGGTGAGGAAGCCGAAAGAATCTTTGTTGACTTCCATGCCAGCCCTACAGCTGCACATTGTGACCAAATAAAAACAATTGATGCCATCTCAAGGAGATTTTATTGACCAGGAATGGCTGCGGACATCAAGAAATGGGTATTTTACATAAGCACTGGACAAAGGAAAGAAGTAACACCGACTACAAGATTTAAATTTTAGGAAAAAGTACGTGTGCTTATTGTGTGCCTTATTTGTTTCACCAATATGAAACTATAATTGTCCAATAATGTGCACTTTGCATGTGTTAAACTCATGGTTATTTACTTTCACTTACTTCCAATCGGGCTCATCCCGTCAGGCCAGTGGCCAAGCACTGAAACAGCCATCAGTGTATACTCCCATAAAAGTAAAGTAATTGATAGTAAAAACAAACAGGTTTAGTGAGACTAAATCGTAGTGTATGCCTGTGGAGCTGGTTGGCTTTTTTTTTATCTTTGCTTTTTTTTGTACATCTGCTTCTGTCTCCTTGAACCCCAGTGGGCCTCAGCAGATGGCCGCTCACACTGAGCCTGGTTCTGCTGGAGGTTTCTTCCTGCTCAAAAGGAGTTTTTCCTCTCCACTGTCACCACAAGCATGCTTAGTGTGAGGGATTGCTGAACAGTCAGTCTGTAAAGTGCCTTGAGATGATGTGTGATGTGAATTGGCGCTATAGAAATAAACTGAATAGAATTGAATTGGTTGGTTTACCTTTTTTTCTGTGTTCTATCGAAGGGACAAGCTATTTGAAGATGTGTTAAATTAAGAAATGTATGTTTACTATAGTAAACATTTTACAATATACTGAGAAGAGATTGCTGTAGCTTAACTAAAAAGTGCTTTAAAAATGTTCCTGTCTTCTATTTTTTTTTATTTGTTAATCTATTAAATCTTTCATTTCAGGTTTTCCATCCCTTTTAATTAATTGGGATGGACCTCATTGGAAAACTTGCAGAGACCAAATCTGGACACAAGTATATTTGTGTCATGATTGACTATTTGTCATGGTCCTGGTCTGATTGTTCCTGTTTTCCTTAGTTATCCATTTGTTGTCCTCTGCTGCCCTCTTGTGTCCTCCCTTCCTCTGTTTCTCTGTCCTGCCAGCACCTGCTGCCAATTTCCTCGTCAGCTCTCTCTCTGTCTCTGTCCCCTTTAAAAGCCCTCCCTGTTCAGTTCCTGTTTGCTGGATCCTCGTCAAACATCCCGTCTAACTTCTGTCTGTGTTCCTCGTCTCTCCCTGGCTTCTGGTTTGGTTAATCCCTGATGTCTCCTTGGTTCTGGTACGTTTGTAATTTTCAGTTGGACTGATTCCTGCTTCTGGACCTGTGAACCTGAATAAACAGACTTTAATTCACCTCTGCCTACTGTTCTCTGCGTCTGGGTCCTCCACACAAACAGTGATTCATGACACTATTTGGCCACAGGCATATCCACTAAAGACTAAATCTGCACCTGAAGTTACAGAATGCATAATTAAGTTTGTGCATCCGTTTAGTTTTAGTGAAAATTGCATAAACCCTTTCAAAAGACATTGTCAGTATACACTATTAGAATATGTTGTGATACCTCACTGTAACATGCCATAAATATTATGAGTGTATCCTTTCTAAATTCCTGATTTGAACTGACAATTGAAACATAAATTTTGTGTTAAAGATTGACGGCGCTGTGGAGGTCTTCATCGGAGTGGAGGAGTTTGCAGAGGACATGACATTACTAGAAAGCCTGGGGAGCATTTTCAGAGACAGTTTTTCCAAAAAGCAGCAGAAAGCAAAGGGCAGAGCACATCACATTGGCACTGTGTTTAACTCTGGTGACAGAGTGTGGAGGCAGAACATACGCAGTCAGCAGAGAAAAGGTGGGAAGTTGGATGCTGGTGTTCTCGGACCCTACACAGTCATAAATGTCCAAGGCAAGAATTCTGATATTAAAGATGATAATGGTGTGATATTCCGAAAGATAAACACTGACCATCTGAAAATCTGCATTAGAGAGAGTCCCCGACTGCCACATTGTCTAAAAAATCAAGGAAGCAAAATAAATTTTACTTAACCCCTGGCTGATCCAGCACCACCTCCCTCTGCTCCATGATCTCCCTCTGCTCCATCATCTCCCTCTGATCCAGCACCACCTCCCTCTGCTCCATGATCTCCCTCTGCTCCATCATCTCCCTCTGATCCAGCACCACCTCCCTCTGCTCCATCATCTCCCTCTGATCCAGCACCACCTCCCTCTGCTCCATGATCTCCCTCTGCTCCATCATCTCTCTCTGATCCAGCACCACCTCCCTCTGCTCCATGATCTCCCTCTGCTCCATCATCTCTCTCTGATCCATCATCTCCCTCTGATCCAGCACCACCTCCCTCTGATCCATCATCTCTCTCTGCTCCATCATCTCTCTCTGCTAAATCATCTCCCTCTGCTCCATCATCTCGCTCTGCTCCATCATCTCGCTCTGCTCCATCATCTCTCTCTGCTAAATCATCTCCCTCTGCTCCATCATCTCTCTCTGCTCCATCATCTCTCTCTGCTCCATCATCTCTCTCTGCTCCATCATCTCTCTCTGCTCCATCATCTCTCTCTGCTCCATCATCTACCTCTGCTCCATCATCTCTCTCTGCTCCATCATCTCTCTCTGCTCCATCATCTCTCTCTGCTCCATCATCTCTCTCTGCTCCATCATCTCCCTCTGCTCCATCATCTCTCTCTGCTAAATCATCTCCCTCTGCTCCATCATCTCTCTCTGCTCCATCATCTCTCTCTGCTCCATCATCTCTCTCTGCTCCATCATCTCCCTCTGCTCCATCATCTCTCTCTGCTCCATCATCTCTCTCTGCTCCATCATCTCTCTCTGCTCCATCATCTCTCTCTGCTCCATCATCTCCCTCTGCTCCATCATCTCTCTCTGCTCCATCATCTCCCTCTGCTCCATCATCTCTCTCTGCTCCATCATCTCTCTCTGCTCCATCATCTCTCTCTGCTCCATCATCTCCCTCTGCTCCATCATCTCTCTCTGCTCCATCATCTCTCTCTGCTCCATCATCTCTCTCTGCTAAATCATCTCTCTCTGCTCCATCATCTCTCTCTGCTCCATCATCTCTCTCTGCTCCATCATCTCCCTCTGCTCCATCATCTCTCTCTGCTCCATCATCTCTCTCTGCTCCATCATCTCTCTCTGCTCCATCATCTCTCTCTGCTCCATCATCTCCCTCTGCTCCATCATCTCTCTCTGCTCCATCATCTCTCTCTGCTCCATCATCTCTCTCTGCTCCATCATCTCTCTCTGCTCCATCATCTCTCTCTGCTCCATCATCTCTCTCTGCTCCATCATCTCTCTCTGCTCCATCATCTCCCTCTGCTCCATCATCTCTCTCTGATCCATCATCTCTCTCTGCTCCATCATCTCTCTCTGCTCCATCATCTCTCTCTGCTAAATCATCTCCCTCTGCTCCATCATCTCTCTCTGCTCCATGATCTCCTTCTGCTCCATCATCTCTCTGCTCCATCATCTCTCTCTGCTAAATCATCTCCCTCTGCTCCATCATCTCCCTCTGCTCCATCATCTCCCTCTGCTCCATCATCTCCCTCTGCTCCATCATCTCCCTCTGCTCCATCATCTCCCTCTGCTCCATCATCTCTCTCTGCTCCATCATCTCTCTCTGCTCCATCATCTCTCTCTGCTAAATCATCTCCCTCTGCTCCATCATCTCTCTCTGCTAAATCATCTCCCTCTGCTCCATCATCTCCCTCTGCTCCATCATCTCCCTCTGCTCCATCATCTCTCTCTGCTCCATCATCTCCCTCTGCTCCATCATCTCCCTCTGCTCCATCATCTCTCTCTGCTAAATCATCTCCCTCTGCTCCATCATCTCTCTCTGCTCCATCATCTCCCTCTGCTCCATCATCTCCCTCTGCTCCATCATCTCTCTCTGCTCCATCATCTCTCTCTGCTCCATCATCTCCCTCTGCTCCATCATCTCTCTCTGATCCATCATCTCTCTCTGCTCCATCATCTCCCTCTGCTCCATCATCTCCCTCTGCTCCATCATCTCTCTCTGCTCCATCATCTCCCTCTGCTCCATCATCTCTCTCTGATCCATCATCTCTCTCTGCTCCATCATCTCTCTCTGCTAAATCATCTCTCTCTGCTCCATCATCTCTCTCTGCTCCATCATCTCCCTCTGCTCCATCATCTCCCTCTGCTCCATCATCTCTCTCTGCTCCATCATCTCTCTCTGCTCCATCATCTCTCTCTGCTCCATCATCTCTCTCTGCTCCATCATCTCTCTCTGCTCCATCATCTCTCTCTGATCCATCATCTCTCTCTGCTCCATCATCTCCCTCTGCTCCATCATCTCCCTCTGCTCCATCATCTCTCTCTGCTCCATCATCTCTCTCTGCTCCATCATCTCCCTCTGCTCCATCATCTCTCTCTGCTCCATCATCTCCCTCTGCTCCATCATCTCTCTCTGATCCATCATCTCTCTCTGCTCCATCATCTCCCTCTGCTCCATCATCTCCCTCTGCTCCATCATCTCCCTCTGCTCCATCATCTCTCTCTGCTCCATCATCTCCCTCTGCTCCATCATCTCTCTCTGCTCCATCATCTCTCTCTGCTCCATCATCTCCCTCTGCTCCATCATCTCTCTCTGCTCCATCATCTCTCTCTGCTCCATCATCTCTCTCTGCTCCATCATCTCTCTCTGCTCCATCATCTCTCTCTGCTCCATCATCTCTCTCTGCTCCATCATCTCTCTCTGCTCCATCATCTCTCTCTGCTCCATCATCTCTCTCTGCTCCATCATCTCCCTCTGCTCCATCATCTCCCTCTGCTCCAGCACCACCTCCCTCTGCTCCATCATCTCCCTCTGCTCCATCATCTCTCTCTGCTCCATCATCTCCCTCTGCTCCATCATCTCTCTCTGCTCCATCATCTCCCTCTGCTCCATCATCTCCCTCTGCTCCATCATCTCTCTCTGCTCCATCATCTCCCTCTGCTCCATCATCTCTCTCTGCTCCATCATCTCCCTCTGCTCCATCATCTCTCTCTGCTCCATCATCTCTCTCTGCTCCATCATCTCTCTCTGCTCCATCATCTCCCTCTGCTCCAGCACCACCTCCCTCTGCTCCATCATCTCCCTCTGCTCCAGCATCTCCCTCTGCTCCATCATCTCTCTCTGCTCCATCATCTCCCTCTGCTCCATCATCTCTCTCTGCTCCATCATCTCCCTCTGCTCCATCATCTCCCTCTGCTCCATCATCTCTCTCTGCTCCATCATCTCCCTCTGCTCCATCATCTCTCTCTGCTCCATCATCTCCCTCTGCTCCATCATCTCTCTCTGCTCCATCATCTCTCTCTGCTCCATCATCTCCCTCTGCTCCATCATCTCTCTCTGCTCCATCATCTCCCTCTGCTCCATCATCTCTCTCTGCTCCATCATCTCCCTCTGCTCCATCATCTCCCTCTGCTCCATCATCTCCCTCTGCTCCATCATCTCTCTCTGCTCCATCATCTCTCTCTGCTCCATCATCTCCCTCTGCTCCATCATCTCTCTCTGCTCCATCATCTCCCTCTGCTCCATCATCTCCCTCTGCTCCATCATCTCCCTCTGCTCCATCATCTCCCTCTGCTCCATCATCTCTCTCTGCTCCATCATCTCTCTCTGCTCCATCATCTCCCTCTGCTCCATCATCTCCCTCTGCTCCATCATCTCTCTCTGCTCCATCATCTCCCTCTGCTCCATCATCTCTCTCTGCTCCATCATCTCCCTCTGCTCCATCATCTCTCTCTGCTCCATCATCTCCCTCTGCTCCATCATCTCTCTCTGCTCCATCATCTCCCTCTGCTCCATCATCTCTCTCTGCTCCATCATCTCCCTCTGCTCCATCATCTCCCTCTGCTCCATCATCTCCCTCTGCTCCATCATCTCCCTCTGCTCCATCATCTCCCTCTGCTCCATCATCTCCCTCTGCTCCATCATCTCCCTCTGCTCCATCATCTCCCTCTGCTCCATCATCTCTCTCTGATCCATCATCTCCCTCTGCTCCATCATCTCTCTCTGCTCCATCATCTCTCTCTGCTCCATCATCTCTCTCTGCTCCATCATCTCCCTCTGCTCCATCATCTCCCTCTGCTCCAGCATCTCCCTCTGCTCCATCATCTCCCTCTGCTCCATCATCTCCCTCTGCTCCATCATCTCCCTCTGCTCCATCATCTCTCTCTGCTCCATCATCTCCCTCTGCTCCATCATCTCTCTCTGCTCCATCATCTCTCTCTGCTCCATCATCTCCCTCTGCTCCATCATCTCTCTCTGCTAAATCATCTCCCTCTGCTCCATCATCTCTCTCTGCTAAATCATCTCCCTCTGCTCCATCATCTCTCTCTGCTCCATCATCTCCCTCTGCTCCATCATCTCCCTCTGCTCCATCATCTCTCTCTGCTCCATCATCTCCCTCTGCTCCATCATCTCTCTCTGCTCCATCATCTCCCTCTGCTCCATCATCTCTCTCTGCTAAATCATCTCCCTCTGCTCCATCATCTCTCTCTGCTCCATCATCTCCCTCTGCTCCATCATCTCTCTCTGCTAAATCATCTCCCTCTGCTCCATCATCTCTCTCTGCTCCATCATATCTCTCTGCTCCATCATCTCCCTCTGCTCCATCATCTCCCTCTGCTCCATCATCTCCCTCTGCTCCATCATCTCTCTCTGCTCCATCATCTCCCTCTGCTCCATCATCTCTCTCTGATCCATCATCTCTCTCTGCTCCATCATCTCTCTCTGCTAAATCATCTCTCTCTGCTCCATCATCTCTCTCTGCTCCATCATCTCTCTCTGCTCCATCATCTCTCTCTGCTCCATCATCTCCCTCTGCTCCATCATCTCTCTCTGCTCCATCATCTCTCTCTGCTCCATCATCTCTCTCTGCTCCATCATCTCCCTCTGCTCCATCATCTCTCTCTGCTCCATCATCTCTCTCTGCTCCATCATCTCCCTCTGCTCCATCATCTCTCTCTGCTCCATCATCTCTCTCTGCTCCATCATCTCTCTCTGCTAAATCATCTCTCTCTGCTCCATCATCTCTCTCTGCTCCATCATCTCTCTCTGCTAAATCATCTCCCTCTGCTCCATCATCTCTCTCTGCTAAATCATCTCCCTCTGCTCCATCATCTCTCTCTGCTAAATCATCTCCCTCTGCTCCATCATCTCTCTCTGCTCCATCATCTCCCTCTGCTCCATCATCTCCCTCTGCTCCATCATCTCTCTCTGCTCCATCATCTCCCTCTGCTCCATCATCTCTCTCTGCTCCATCATCTCCCTCTGCTCCATCATCTCTCTCTGCTAAATCATCTCCCTCTGCTCCATCATCTCTCTCTGCTAAATCATCTCCCTCTGCTCCATCATCTCTCTCTGCTCCATCATCTCCCTCTGCTCCATCATCTCTCTCTGCTAAATCATCTCCCTCTGCTCCATCATCTCTCTCTGCTCCATCATATCTCTCTGCTCCATCATCTCCCTCTGCTCCATCATCTCCCTCTGCTCCATCATCTCCCTCTGCTCCATCATCTCTCTCTGCTCCATCATCTCTCTCTGATCCATCATCTCTCTCTGCTCCATCATCTCTCTCTGCTAAATCATCTCTCTCTGCTCCATCATCTCTCTCTGCTCCATCATCTCCCTCTGCTCCATCATCTCCCTCTGCTCCATCATCTCCCTCTGCTCCATCATCTCCCTCTGATCCAGCACCACCTCCCTCTGCTCCATCATCTCTCTCTGCTCCATCATCTCTCTCTGCTCCATCATCTCTCTCTGCTCCATCATCTCTCTCTGCTCCATCATCTCCCTCTGCTCCATCATCTCCCTCTGATCCAGCACCACCTCCCTCTGCTCCATCATCTCTCTCTGCTCCATCATCTCTCTCTGCTCCATCATCTCTCTCTGCTAAATCATCTCTCTCTGCTCCATCATCTCCCTCTGCTCCATCATCTCTCTCTGCTAAATCATCTCCCTCTGCTCCATCATCTCCCTCTGCTCCATCATCTCCCTCTGCTCCATCATCTCTCTCTGCTCCATCATCTCTCTCTGCTAAATCATCTCCCTCTGCTCCATCATCTCGCTCTGCTCCATCATCTCTCTCTGCTAAATCATCTCCCTCTGCTCCATCATCTCCCTCTGCTAAATCATCTCCCTCTGCTCCATCATCTCGCTCTGCTCCATCATCTCTCTCTGCTAAATCATCTCCCTCTGCTCCATCATCTCCCTCTGCTCCATCATCTCCCTCTGCTCCATCATCTCGCTCTGCTCCATCATCTCTCTCTGCTAAATCATCTCCCTCTGCTCCATCATCTCCCTCTGCTCCATCATCTCGCTCTGCTCCATCATCTCTCTCTGCTAAATCATCTCCCTCTGCTCCATCATCTCTCTCTGCTCCATCATCTCCCTCTGCTCCATCATCTCGCTCTGCTCCATCATCTATCTCTGCTAAATCATCTCGCTCTGCTCCATCATCTCTCTCTGCTAAATCATCTCGCTCTGCTCCATCATCTCTCTCTGCTAAATCATCTCGCTCTGCTCCATCATCTCTCTGCTAAATCATCTCCCTCTGCTCCATCATCTCCCTCTGCTCCATCATCTCCCTCTGCTCCATCATCTCCCTCTGCTCCAGCACCACCTCCCTCTGCTCTGCCTATAACTCATCTTCAGGCTGATATGCAGAGAACTCTAGCAGAGACGTGTACATTTTATTTCAAATTCTAATAAATATATATCAAACAACCCTGCCTCTCGCGCGTAGACAGTTAGAGAGGTAAGCATAACGGATGGATATTAAAGCAAATAAATTTCACTTTTTATTAGCAGACATAGGTGTCTAATAAAAACTGTCTGTCTTTGCATGGATAGTCAGATTTTAATGAAGAATAATTTCAGTGAGTCAGCAAAAAAACTTCTAGCTTTATTATTAATTCCTATGTAGAAAGTAGCTGTATGAATCTGTGAAGTTAATCCTTTTCACACTCCAATCATATGAATTGCATACTGTTGGGTAAATATAGAATATTTTGTAAAATTAAATGAAATAGGTGCCATGATAATAAAAAATAATCTTTAACACTTGTTTCTTTTTCCCCACCCTCCTCACCAGATGTCTATGATGCTTTTTCTGGAAAAAACACCTTTGTCCTTCTGTCAAAAGTGAATGTATATACGGTAAGTTGTTTTACTCTGACATTAACAAAAATGGTCCTGCCATGGAACTGGAGAGTCAGGTAGGTACAATGACCATCTTGTTTAGTAATATCACAGCAGTTACAGTATTTAACTTATATTTTTCTTGTAACACATTGCAATACATTCTTGTCTGTCATCGTAAAGAATTACAACAGCCAGATCACAGGACAGGCGACGTCCATAGATTCCTTTGCAATGTCAGCAATGTGGCAGGGAAAAAGTCCTAGATTAAAGGTAGATCTTGCACATTTCACTATGTGTAGTCGACTGTATATGTATTAGTCTTCCATGTGTTCGTAGTATTTTTGGAATTGATGAAAAGAAAATATGTTGATGGTTATATACTTTTACAAATGTTTCTGTATCACCTATAAAAAAATCTAATCCTAGTGCAATGTGTGTGTTACAAAACATGCTTTGTTCGTGATATGAAAAACTTACTTTATTTTTATCATTCACAGACTAACCCAATTAATTAATCAAAGATTACATTAAAACAAAAATGAATAAATAAATAAGAGACAAATCAAAGCAACCATCTAATTTAAGATTTACATTTAGATCTTTATGAACTTGATTTTAATTAAGCATCTTTATTTCTACCATTTCTAAATAGGTGGGAAAAATACAGACATTACACAACATTTGGGCCAAAGAGTATTTGGTCAGCCACTGATTGTGCAAATTCTCCTACTTTATAAATAAGAGAGGTCTGTAATTTTCATCATACGTTCACGTCAAGTATGAGACTAAAAAAATCCAAATTATTTGTAAATTATGGTTGAAAATAAGGATTTGATCAAAACAAACAAAAGTAAACCTAATCCTTTGTATCATGAGTTTTGTTGGCAATAACAGAGGTCAAAGGTTTCCTTTCAGTTTTCTTTCTGTTTGCTCATTCTGTAGCTGCTACTTTGGTCCATTCCTCCATTGTCTCCTATAGAGCAGTAATATACTGCATCTTATCACTGGGCAGCACAGACTTTCATCTCCTTCCACTAATTTCCATTGGGTTGGAGGTCTGCAGAAAGGCCATGCCACTCCAGCACCTTGAATGTACCTAGACATGTACCGGCTAAAGACCGAGGAGACGCCCGATCCTGCAGTATGTGAGTCCTTCTTGGTGTAGAGTTACAGCCTTTGTTCCTTTGGTCCAAGGTCTCTTGAGGTCGTTCATCAGATCCCTCTGTGGAGTTCTGGGAGGTTTTGCTCACCTTTCAATCATTTTGACACAATGGGATGAGATCCTGCATGGGACCCCAGATGGAGTCAGATTATTAGTTATTTTCAATGTCTTCCATTGTCTTCTAGTTGCTCCCAGAGTCAATTTCTTCCCACCAACCTTCTCGCCTTTCTAGATTCACTCTTCCCAGCCTGGTGCAGGTTCACAGTTTTCTTCCTGGTGTCCTTTGACAGTCTTTGGTCTTGGATGAGTTTTGAATCTGAGGTCTTGAGGTTGTGGAAATCCGCTTTTATTCAGGTAAGGATGTCAAACCAGTCCTATTAATGAAGGCAACGAGTCGAGGAAAGAACAAGGTTACAGATCTGATGGCCAAACATCTTTCTTCATTGTGAGACAGCAAAACTTATTTTCACCATAATTTTGAAAAATATTATGTGTAATTCCTACAACGTGGTTTCCTGGATTGGGCCTATGTTGAAAATTACAGACCTCTCTCATGTTTTAAGTATGAGAACTTGCACAATTAGTGGCTGACTAAATACTTTTTACCCCAATGTATTTAAAGAATGACATTCAAATATTAAATTCTAAACACAGAGAATAAAATATGCAATGAATTCATTATTAAAGAGGAACTGAGGGGAATGACAGTCAGTTGCACCTCGGTCAGATGTCAGTCTTTACAAGATGAGTTTCACTGCTTTCTGAAGGCGTCCTCATTCAATGGGCTCACTCGCTAGAAAAGTGGAGAATTCAGCAGAATTTTCTGTCTTTTACAGCAGTTCAGTTCTGTAGAGATTTGATTCTTTGAAATCAAGGCTTGCTTCTGTTTATATTGTGTATTTACTTCAGATCCAGGGTTATATTTAAATCAACTGGTTAAAAATTTGATCTCCATTCTTGCTTTTCTTCCTCTGTACCTATAGAATGTGACGGTTGGTAAATGTTAGATGAGTTGTTTTAAAAACTTGTCTCTGCTTTGATTGAAGATCAATGTTGGGTAGAAACAGGTTCTCATTGGGTCATAAAATGATTCCCACTAGTTATCGTGGCTCTATTTACATTCAGCTCTGCAGCCAGTTTTGCAACAATCACTCCAATCAGAGTCAGCTTCTTGAACAGAGTTGGAGTTTTTTAACCTCCACTAACTTCCTGCTTTCAGAGACGTTTTACTACAGTTACAGTTATAGCTCCATAAAATCACACAGGTGTTTGCTGTGCAGGAAGTTAGATGTTTCTGCATCTATGAACAAGTCTGCTGTGAGAAAGTCTTTTTAACAGACGGTTCAACAGTCCAACAACGTTCTGATGCTGCATCCAGCTGTAAGGTCTGAGCTCCTCTCTCACCTGGTGACTTTACTGATCCTCCATTTCCTTCCACATCCCCGGCTGCCAGTGGTAAATCCTCTGGATGAAGTGCGGGGCCCTTTTCGGTAAAATAGTCAAAGAAATTATGTCATCACAAAATAAATGCAATAAGGGTGAAAAATCAAAGCTGTGAAATAAACATACCTCTCTGAGATCTTTTCCATTTTCTTTATGTCTTTGTTCTGTCGAGCAGAAACACAGAAGTCAAGTAAATAATTTTTTCTAGTGCTGACAGGACTCAGAAGTCTATTTTAGTCTGTTAATAATTTAGTCTGTAAATAAAAGGACGCTCACCGCATTTTAAATATTTTTTCTTCCAGATAATATAAACAGCCGCAGCTATTCCCACACACACCACTAATACAACAGAAATCCCAACAGCTGCAGCCACATCTATATTTTTTTCTCCACACTCTGCATCAGTTGAAGTTGTTCCTTCTTTAACCAGCTGAAGATTTAGCTCCTCACACCTGGAATCACACAGAGATCCATTTACAGAAATTCATCTGATCAAACAAGTTCACTCCTGGTGAATAATCTAGATGTGTCTATAGATCTATAGATTCTCTTACTGTGTGTGTGGCTGACAGAGTGTTAATGATCCATTAGAAAATGTTCCTCTGATGCATTCAGAGCATTCAGTGTCTGACAGCGACGTTCCTGTAAGAATGAAGAATCATTTCAATCCACATTAACACTGATTATATGTAGAAGAGATATGAATAAATAATATATTATGATTTAGAATAAAAATGTAAATACGAAATCAGGACTTTGCTTTACCTGCTTTGCTAATATATTGCCCAGGATTACAGTTTCTGTGCTTTTTTGCAGCTTCACAGCTGCCTTTAACAAAGTCAATACAGAAATATCCTTCCAGAGCTTCACAAACTGTATCTGATGATCGTGAACATTTGATTTTCAGCCTCAGACCAGAACCTGCCAACATAGAACAAAGTTATAATGAGAGAAAACACTGATTCTGCTTGCCAGAAATTCACCTTTTCCCTGAAACTTAAAGGCTAATCTAACTAATCTCTCTTTGTGTTTAATCCTAAACCTAAAAACTTTACCGTTAGTTAAATAGTTAGTGTAGTTGTTTAGATTTTTTGCTTATAAAAAAAACAGAAAAGCAAACACAAGTTGCCAAATAACTGCTCATGTTATCAACAGGGGCCAGTATTATAGGATGATCACAGCCACATTGTACACTCGACACACAGCATTATAGAGGTTTTCTGCTATAGATTAGCAAAAAGAGACTTAGAACAGTAGTAACTAGAAAAGCACACAGAGAGAACAGACCTCTACCAAGAAGGATATTTTTGCCCCGTATTATGAATTACACCTATAGCTAAAAGTCAAACCTGATCTGGATCATTACCAAATATCAATTACCTGTTCCACTACATGAGGTGAACCTCTGGTAAAAATGTAATTTAAATCCATCCATAACTTTTAAAATTATCCTGTACACAGACAGACAGACAGCCGGACAGACAGACAGGCAGACAGACATAAACAAACTCTCCTAAAGACCAGAGCTGAGTATTGGCATGAGTGTTGCGATTCGATACATGTCGCGATACTTGGATCACGATACGATATTATCACGATATTGCAGTATCACTATATATTGCCATATTTTCCCCAGCTATCAAAATCAAATGATGAGATAAAACAGCAAGTGCTGTATATTTTCCTCAGAAAATATTGATTAGGTATTATTATCCATGTTGTTTGGGGTTTTCTTCCACTGTGACTGCCTCAAATACAGATTTGGTGCTGCACGCACAGTTAAAGGGCTCCACAGCGCTTTCTGCCAGAGTGGTGGTGCAGAGGTAGCCCATTTTCCCATCAATGTTTTATGTAACCATTTATTTTTTTAAATCGATACTAAGAAGTGAAAGATCGATATTATATTGGGCAGCCGAATATCACGATATATCGAAAAAACAACTATTTCCCACACCCCTACTAAAGACATAACCTCCTTGGCAGAGATAATTAGGAGGATGTTGATGCCAATGTCTGGACACAATAGTGGAGGTGTGAACCACAAATCCAAAGACTGAGCTGAGCAAGAAGCTAAATGAAAAACCAGGAGCTGCTGACTTAGTTCAATATGTTGTGTCATCTAAAGTTATTACCTCCAGCAAGGAGGTTATGCTTGTAGTCGAGTTTTTGTCTGTCTGTCTGTCCATCTGTTTACAAGATAACTTGAAAAGTTATCAACAGATTTGAGTGACATTTTTCCCAAAAGGTGCACCTCAGTTGAAGGAAAAAGCCAAACAATTTTGGTAATGATCCAAATCATAATCAGGATGCAGGTTTTTTTTAAAGATTCTTTAAAATGATTTGCCGCAGCAAACAGTTCCCTCATAAACCAGAGGGTGGCCAGAAGTATTATACTGAGGATAAAAAAAAAGGAAAAGTGAGTGATGCCTCCCTGGAAGTCTGGATTTGCTGATCGATGAAGAAAGCAGAGACAATGAAGAGCAGAACAAACACCAGAGGCTGCAGTCACACGCTGGGCCTTATTTAGTACCTATGAAAGGATTTTAAGGAAACTGTTACCAAAGGTGTGCCTCATACCAAGGAAAAATTAATCTGATGATGATCCAGATGAGCTTCTAGATTTAGCTACAGGTTTAAGTCACAATACAGGGCAAAATGTGCTGCAGGTCTGCGCTCTCAGAGTTCTTTTCTAATTTTACCCAAACGGCACTAGTTTAGTATTTTTTAAGGGGTTTAGCAAACAGATTCATATCCAGCTGTATATATTAATGGTTAGAAAATGTATAATTATTTGTAATCAATTATTTTAACAATCCATGCTGATGTAGTGTGCAGAGCCATCTAGTATTTACTCGCTCCAAATCCTGGCTTTTATGACAACAGATATACCAGTTATAAGGCTGATAATGACTCCATTGTCTCTGAAAGTTGGACTGAAATCAGATTTTTAAACCAAATGTAAAAAATAGCAGACAGATCAGAACACTGAATGGCCCTTAACTTCTAATTCAGCTCTGTTTCATTAATTTGTTATTTTTCTTTTAATTAATCTTCGTTTTAAGAGTATCATGACAAATTTTGAGAAGTGCACTATGGCTGCAACATGTTTATCTGGCTAACATGGATCTGTAGAACATCTCTCAGCTAGATTAGGAATCAACACAGGAAGGGAGGAGTGCTGCTTCAGCATTAGATGTGACCGATACTGATTGATCTGTGCATCTTTACACTGATCTTAGTGTATGTTTTTTTTTTCACATTTTCAAAATCTACTGAACAAAAAAACAAAACAAACAATATTTTTTGCGAATAAACATTAAGAAAAGAAAAAAAATGTTTCCTCATTCATCTTACAGTACAGGAGATGTTTGTTTTTCTCTCACACCACCTATGATATATATCAAGCATGAGGATTTTCACTATGAGGCTTGAAATGCAAACAAAATATTTTTCCTTGTGCAAAATCAAATGTATCTGTTAATTCTAATCTTTTCTGTCAACTGCTGCCTATTTTTGGTAGAAAAACTAAATTGAATCAAACAAATAAAAACTACCAAAATGTTTGAACTTCATCAATTGTTATAGCAGAACACTTGTGTACATATTGTGTATTCAAGAACTTTGAGGTGAAAGAAACTTTTGGGTGACGATGAGGAATACAATAAGAAGTTTCACCTTTATCACATATAGTGCATTGGTTACATTGTTTTTTTCCTGTAGGGTTCTCCATATATGTCCCATCCGCACAGGGTAAACAGGATGTGCTTCTGAACTCTGTACAGTCTGTTTTTACCCGGTTGCCTGTTAGAAAAGGAAAACAACAATCACAATTTGGACCTTTGTTTCCTATTTCACATGAATCAGCGACAATAAAGACAAAGACTGCTCAACAGAAATCTGAATTTGGTCACAAACAGCTGAATTAAAAAAAAAAGCAAAACAGTCAATTAGAGAAGGCTAGGATTGAACACACTGACTTACAAAATATTAAATCAAATACCTTAAATACGAACACCCACACACACACTATTACATTTCTCTGTCCTTGTGAGGACTTTTCAGTGACTTCTTTTAATTTCTGACCCATTTCTACAGCTTAACCGTGACCCTCACCCTGAACCCAATCATAGCCCCCATAAAGCATTTTTACCAAATATCAGTCCCCAGGAGAGCAGTCGATCCCCACAATATATGAAATCCATGCTCACACATGTGTGTGTGTTAATTACACTGTTACATCTCCAGCCTCATGAGTCACATGTGAGAGTCACATTTCTGAGGTATAAAGTCACATGGCTGAGTTGGATAACGTCTGCTGTGATGCGTGACGAGGAGGATTAGAAGTCAATTAGAAAACAGGGTGGAGTTTCATGTCTCACAGACAGCTGCTTTAAGCATATTTTTGAACTGTGTAATTATAAATTGGTTCAACTGATTGAATTAATCATATTAAAAAAATAATCTGCATTAATGAAGAACACTTTTTACTAACATAAGTAGAGAAAAATAAAATAAAGGAGACTGTTTCACAACTAAAACCAGTAATACATGTTTAACATGTTCTGCAGGATTAAATCAGGATTACATCTACACCTTGTCTATCACTGCTGGTAAAAGATCAACTTACTGTAACCTCTTCCTTGTTATTGTTAAAGTATTGATGACTGTCTGGCTGCTCTACCTTCATATTTCTATGTTACTGATGAAGTTCTGTAACCTTCTACTTGCTTACATTGAGATCCTACTGAGCCTCTGTCTGACAGAGCTACAAGCAAAAATGTTTACAGGTTCTAATGTTGATTAATTCAGGACGTAAATTCCAGGGTTAACTGGATTAGTTTCAATCCTTTAAGAAACATTAAACACCAAGTTTCAAAACTGGCATGTGTTGCGAACTGCAACATGTCCAAAACATTGCATTGTATTGTTCAATGCAGCAATACTGTAAAAAGAAGGGCTGCAGTTTTGCAAAATGGAATCACATGGCAAAACACAAACAACAACTGACTGGTTTTTTTTGTTGTGATTAAGAGATTTTATTTTGCATTTCCTCAAAAACTAAACCATGTCTCTTTTCCCCTCAGAAGCTGAATTATCATCTCGTCCAAATCCGTCCTATAGGGCAGTGATTCCCAACCAGGGGTACTCGTACCCCTAGTTGTCCGCGAGTGTATTGCAAGGGGTACATGAACATTTTTTATTTCTTAGGTACCGTAGTAAAATAAAATAGGGCTGGGATCGGTACTGCTTTTTGAGGACCCAACTGAAAAATTTAACAAACTTTAATGAACCAAAAATTTAATTTTTCAGCTTTGACACACATCCAAACCAAGCAGAGGAACAGATTGGATGCAGAGAACAGCCTGGGATCAGCTGTTTTTCACACTGAGATATCGGAGCTCATCAAAGCAGCTCAGGCGTCTGGATGAAAACAAAGTAAAACTAAGTAAATCAGTCTGACTATAATCTTGTTCCCAGTTCATCAAGTTTAAATGTGATTATAGGGGAGTTACTCAGAGGAGCTCCAGGTTCATAAATACAGGTTTATAATATGATTTTATTTTGTATTTATTTTGATTCCTTACTAACTTCTGGGCAACATATTTATGTTGTTTTATTTCAGATGGAAATAATAAAATGCCTAAGAATTTAATTCTCAAGTTAAAAGATTAAGTAAAATAGTTTTTATTTGATGTTATTTTACTTTTGGATAATCATTAATACTTTTAACTGAAAGGGGGAGAAAAAATGCCCAAAGGTGGTAAACACTGCTTCAGGATCTAGACATCTTTCTAGGTCACCCAAAGAGCCCATTCTGCTCTACAGCAGATTATTGCTACAAATCTCCATGTAATGACAAATAACAGGAGAAATGTATTTATAAAAACTAAACAAGGTCTCTTTAGCTTATCCCAGAGGAGAGAAATGTCCCGGTGTGACGTCACTGGTTTTGTGGCTGGATCATTTAGTTTCTAAGACGGCTTCTACAGGGTAGTGCGTTCTTGCATTTGGTTGAACGTGAACAATAGAATTCCCCCCCCCCCTCCATTAATAATAGCTGTCATTGCTGTGAAAAATGAAGGATATATTTCTCCTATTTACTAACTCTTCACTCCATCTTTAAGTATTTGTTAACTAATGAACACCAACAACTTAAGAGCTACCATCACACATCGGAACTTTATAAATACGTGCACACGTTAGTGACACAAAGACCTAACCTGCATGCTTTCAATTTCAAAAGCATATTTTTGTGATGAGCTTGTGTAGCATGCTCATCACAAAAGATCAAATTCTAACAGGCTGAATGATTTTGTGAGTCATGCATCATGAAATATTCATTTTTTAATGCAATGCATTATGCACCACCTGATCATTTCTACTCAACTTGAGGGGAACTCCATAAATTCAGCTGCAAGATGATTGTATAAATTGATGCATCTGCTGTTAAAGACTACAGAATGGAAACACAAGAATGCAGCACAGAGTAAACAAGAACATAATGACACGTCAGCAGCCTTCCTGTGGTCCATTGAGAAGGACCACAAAAAGGCTTGCAGTGCAAGGCCTGCTGTGACTAGACCTGTCCTGTTAAACACACTTATGAGGCAACATGGATAAAATCGATATTTTACACACTTGAGACCATCTAACACAGAAGAATCAAATCAAAGGGAGGGAAAATCACTAATTGGCCCCAATCTGAACATTTCCAGTTATGGGACTTGTGCTTATTTCTGCTTTTAGCAGTTTAGACATCAATGGCTGTTCGTTATTCTGAGAGAAGTAAAAATTAAATATATAAATTAATATAAATATTAAAAATAATAAATATTTACAAGATCTGAGGGCTGTACTCACTTAACTGAGAAACTTACTAATTCTTTCTCTTTTTTTTTTTTTATGGAACTAAAACTGCAGAACCTGTCAGTTTTGTTGGCACAGAGGCTCCCCATCATAAATAATCATTGATCAATTTATTTTATGGACATAAAAAGACACAGGGATGTTTGTTTATAAAAACTTTTATTTCATATCAGACAACAAGAACCCAAAATATAACAGCTTTTTATTAGTCAAAATAATGTCATAAAAAGTTCTGACACATAAGAACATTTACTCCCAGCCAGCTTTAGTAGATCTAATAAAAAAGGCTGCTTAAAAGGATACAGCCCCTGATTCTGGACATTTTCTCTTTTGTCTTCTGAAATTTGCTGCTCTTAAGTCACACCCTTTATTTCGATGTAATGTACGTTGAGATCCCTCCTGAGGTATTCCTCTGGTCTGTCTCGGGATCTGGGACTGGTTTACTCCAGCATGATCTGCTCCAGCAATCGCACTGCTTTCCAAAGGTCTGTGTGTGGTTTATGTTATGACCACAACACCATCAAATTCCAAAAATCACATTTCAATAAGATGCAAGGCTGAAATATTTTGGGTTCAATCTGTCTTCAATGAAATAAAAGAGAATTCATTAAAGAAACACATTTAGGTATATAAAGTTCCAGCCTTATGTATAGCTCTTGCTGCTTTTTTCTGGTTGTAAAGAAAGGTTGTGTTTATGGTTATTTATATGTACTATGCAGATTTTTGGGATCTGAAAAACATATTAACTGCTATAACAATTACATTCTACAAATTCTGTATATAAAGGACATACATCCCTTAGAAAAGAGTCAAGAGTAAATCAAGGTTTCAATTGATTCTCAAATCAACTGGAGTTCTGACAGGATAATAATTACAATTGAATAATCAAACTTTATTGACCTCACAATGGAGAAATTCCCCTCTACATTTAACCCATCCCCTTGGAGAGCAGTGGGCTGCCATTGTGTGGCGCCCGGGGGGCTGTGTGGGGTTAAGGGTATTTGCTCAGGGAGCCAGATTGCAGGCTTTGGGAGTGGGTTTAGAACTCAGAACCTCTGGATTCATAGCTCTATACCCTAACCACTAGGCCACCACTGCCCATATAGAAGGATAGATAGATAGAATAATACTTAAACCTTGCAGTTTTACATTAAACACAGAAAAAGAGGAATAGTCTTGTCTTGTTGTTTCTTACCAGCGGAGCACATTGGACAGCATTCGTTTCCTATCTTATACTCTGTAGAGTGACAGGTCAAGGCGCTGACACTCATATGTTGAATTAAAAACATCTGTGAAAAATAAAAGAGAATTTTCCTTTTCATTTCAGCATCAGTAGTGAATTCAACAGTAAATATCAGGCATATTTTTTGAGATTATTCAAACTCTCAAAGGATACTTAGATTAACCCCCCATCAACATTATTACCATCAGCTTCCCATTACAAACAACAACTTCCAAAAAACAAAAAGATAAAGTAATAAAAGTGCACTTCATGGTAGAACCTCCTGTGAAGCTCACTTTAATCAAAATTATACAATCCAGTAACAGAGCTGGTAGTAACAACATTAGTACTTATATAAAAATTATAATCAGTATTTTTTACTCCAATATTCATATCTATTTTTTTTCTCTTTTATAACCCGTTTGATGTTTGGATGCTGCTTCAGCTTCACATTCATGCTGTTCCTCAGCTTCACCCACAGAAACACAGGAACCTCTTTAGGTTCTAATCGTGTTATCTGTGTATCTCTTAACTCATGGACTCCTTCCCTTCTAAATAATATATTCCCTGGCACTTGGTTATTTTCAGCTCTCTAAATTATTCAAGCTGCAGGTAGTTTCACTGTGATATCAATTTGTAATTAACCTTGCAGAACACTAAAATCAATTGCAACAATAATGAGGCAATAATGTTTGGAGGTTTAACAGTAAATCATCCTTTTAACATCAACATTATAACATAGATATGTGAAAATCAATGAATAATAGTAAATATGGTAATATTACATTTCCCTTGGGGATTAATAGATTATTTTTGAATTGAATGATGAGACATGTGTATATTAACATTCTGCAAACAATTTAATCTAAAAAGAATAGAAAGTCTAAAATGAACAGATATTAAATATTGGAGACAAAGTTCAGGCTTGTTGCCAAGGGAATAATCAGGGTTCCTACAGCATAAGGCAAGTTAAATTCAAGATTTTTTAAGACTTTTTAATGCCACTTGAAATAAAAATTAAAGATCAAATTCACAAGAAACACAAGAAAAACCTGCTTGCGACAACTTAACCCAAAGGTTTATTTTTACATAAACCACTGCACTAATGTTTCAAAATTTGAAAAGCTATCGGGACTGAACCAATATTGGCGAGCCATTATTTCTTTTTTTTTTTATAAAAAAATATATAAAAATTGTCAATTTTAACATTTTATTTAGATTACAAAAATAAATTGTAATAAAATAATCTTATTTATGATGTTTTAAAAATTAAGACCTATGAAAGACTGATTTAAGACATTTTAATACCAATAAAGGCCTTAGTTTTATTTTGAAGAATTCAATGCCTTTTAAGACTTTTTAAGGACCCGCGGGATCCCTGAATAACGTCAGCTGTGCCACAAGAATCTAGACTTGTTACAAACCTTTAAATCCAATTCTGGAAGCAAAATAAAAGTCAAACAAGGTCTAAATACATGAAATACGAACCAATGTTAAACAGAATGATGTCTCATGCTGCATGTATAAACTGAACATTATTTAAACTCTATAGCCTGTCTGTGATAGATCACTGAACACATCCTTCCCTTTTTGCCCAGAATGAACCTCTGTTCAGACTTGATCATGTGGTGTCCAGTGGTGTCTTAAAGAACACAGTAACTTCTTTGTGCTTCAAAGGCCTCCATAGTCACAAGACCTCAGTCTAACGAAGCTCTTCTGAGATGTGGGCCAAAGAGATGCAGGTGTGGTGAAAATTAAAGTGCAGCACCAGTGTGATTCAGTCATGTCTCTCCGTGTGAGTTAGTCATGTCTCTCCGAATAATAAAATTATGTTAGAACACTTTGTTGACAATATGCCACTAAGAATTAAAGCTGGAAATAAACGGAAGTCCAACTTTACACCAACAAGGTCTACCTGAGAAAAGAGGCATATATGCTCCACAAAAAGTTTTCTTTTAGTTTTAAGTAAAGTAGCTCTGGTGCTTTTTTTTTTTACCCAAGAGTTGCTTCATATAAATAGTTATGACATGTCTTACGCAATAATGGCAGAGCTATGTGGTTTTGTAACTGCAAACATCTATTCCTGTCATGATCTTGGGTGATGTCTGGTCTGATTACTTCTTTCACACACCTGCTTAGCTTTGCCCTGTTCTCATTACCTGCATATCTGATCCACCCGTACCATCTCTATTTAACCAGCCTTCTGACCAACCATCAGTGCCAGGTTATTTTCGAGTCGTTGGTGAGAAGTTCTCGAGCATTCCTGTGTTACTGATTGCCTGATCCTGACCTATTCTGCCCCTCAACCTCTGAGACTGCCTGTCCCCGTCTGATCTGGTTGCCGAACCTGTCTTCTTACTCCTGCCAGATCTCTGCCTGTCTGTGTACTGAACCTGGAACTGACCCGACCCCGTTCTGGGTTCTCTCTCGGCACCTCACTGGATCTTTGACCTCCAGGCTCAGACAACTGAGCACATCACCGCCATCAGCTTAAGCTTGGCCGTGGTTTATCCTGCAAACCTTTCTCTGCCCGACTCTGATCCCCTGCATATCATCTGATACATTAGTGTCTGGGCAGCAACTTCTGTGCTGTGTTTGCAGCCGACCGGATGGAACCAACCTCACCCTCTGGGCTCGGACTGAATTATAAGGCCAGAGGTTCCTGCCTTTGACGCTAATGCTGCTCACTTCGACTCAGTTTCCAATAAACGTTTTGAGAAAGCTGCCTCAAATTTTAGATCCTACTGTTTTGAGCCTGTCAATTCAAGAGAGAGACCAAAACAGAGACCAAAAATGATGTAGAATAATGAAAGCCAAATGAAAGCATAATAAGTGAAGGGGACTTCACACTGGCTTTGTTTTAAACGTCTCCATCTTAAATAAAAATGTATGTTTTTTGTTTTAGTTCCTCAGTTAAAAACCACTTTGTTATTGGTTCCTCTTTAGTTGTGGCTGGTTAGGCATTGTTTTTAAAATTGAGCTTGAACCTCATCAAAACAATTGACTTACCTGCCAACTACCAACTTTCTTTTTCTTTTCTTTTCTTTTCTTTTTCTTTTTTAACCATTTTTGTTAAGTTTCCATACATACAGGGGTTGAACTAAAACTTCTTAAAGGTAGACTTGTACCGGCATGTCCTTTATGCATGGTTAACAGATTTTTAAAACTATTTTCAGTTTACCGTATATGCTTCCCACAGTGGAGAGTTGCTGAGCAACACCTCTGCAGGTTCTAACAAGCAGCAAAGCTTCCAGTAAACCTTTTTCTTAAGCATAATCAAGCCCACACCTTCAAACGTCGGTTTAACGCTGCAGTTGCAAAAGCAGATTGAAATTCAGTAAAGTTATCCAAACCTTTTCTGACTGCATAGAGAAGCAGCTTTAGGATGTCAAGTCATATCAGTTTATTAATTGACTCATCCATATTTCTAACATATCTGTCTTCTATAGGCTATAGAACCCCTCATACCTCTGCTTCCAATGGTCTATTCAGTATTATAAATGTGTTGGATTAGTGTAACATTCTAATTTACCAGTAGACAGACAGTTGCTATACTGTTGCTTCGGAGGTTCATTTTTTAAAGCACAATAGGAGGTTTCTGCAGACACCATCTCGATGATATTAAAGAAAGGAGTTCTATCAGCAGCAGGAAGTCAAATAATATATCAAATTAAGCTCTGCATTTCACACACACACACACACACATATATATATATATATATATATATATATATATATATATATATATATATATATATATATATATATATATATATATATATATATATTTATTAGGGGTGGAACGGTTCACAAAATCCACGGTTCGGTTTGGTTCACGGTTTCATGGTCACGGTTTTCGGTTCGGTATATGTTTATTGTTACACCGAAAAATAAAAAAATTTATAAAAATTAATGAAACATTTTTTTTTATGAAATGAATGAAAAAAAAAAAAAATAATGCATTGTAATTATTTTTAATGATCCGGGGAAACCATGGATCATTTCCGCATGTTTTGCTGTTTTGAATTTAATCATCTGGCGCATGCGCTCTACGATCTCCAAGGAACTCAGAGCGGAGCGGATGGGAGCCACAGTGGAGGCTGTAGGCTTTGCTTTGAGCAGCCGGTCTGGAGCGCAGCGGGGCGGAGCGCTGATGGAGTATGAGGGATTTCGGGGTTAGCATGACACGTTGGTCGTGTTGCTGTTAGCATACACAAAACGTGTTGCGCAATGCTTGCACACTGTTGCACTTTTATCCGCAACTTTCTTCCCGCCGCCATCGTAGGTCACTCTAAATGCAAAGTGGTCCCATACAGCAGACCTATAAAGTGCTGCTGGCGCGTCTTCCAACTCCTGTTCTTTCCCACTCGCCATACCCACACAATTCTCCACAACAACTGATTTTTTTCTGCTACACCCGGCTACGCTGCTTCACTTTTTCTCCTTGTTTACTACTGGTGGTTGGCTTTGGTCGCAGTACCGCCACCTTCTGCTCTGGAGTGTAAACGCTTCGCCTATGAGAAAAAGGAGCAGCGCATGAACCGAACGCAACACACGCGAATCGAACCGAGACAGTCGAACCGAACGGTTCTGACGGTTTTCATAAATCGTCCCACCCCTAATATATATATATATATATATATATATATATATATATATATATATATATATATATAAAAAGATACAAATCAATATATACAGTATATCTCACAAAAAGCATACTAGTGGTAATGGTAGCCTTCCTGTGTCTACTCTGTAGGTTCCAGTCCAATCAGACCTTAAAGCATCATCAACCCAGCATGCATTGCACAGGTTACAAAAGTGGTGACAACCATGATTGGACAATATAACAATTGACCTATAAGTTTTCTAAGTTTTTTTTATTTTTTTTTACAAACAGCAATTGTGTAGTTAATAGCTAGCATACAGCTCAAACATTCAACCACATCTCTCTCTCTGTCAGGATTTGTTTTTGGATAGTGGACCCAAAAGCAGAGGCAGAGCTGAATTTATAGTTGATTTAATAATGAGTTACTGTAAACAGAGGCATCCAAAAATCTAAATGTAAACAAAGTTCAAAACAAACAAGAAACCAGGAGTCCAAAGAATTCAAAACATGAAAATAAGTAAAGACGAAACAGAAACACTGGAGACATCAGGGGAATTACTGTAATCAGGTGGAAGGCTCAGAGAGCCGAGTCGGAGGAAGACTGAAGAGGTCAGACGAGGACACAGCAAAGAGGAACTGAACAGCAACAGTATTTATAGGAGACAGAAACAAAGAGAGGGCTAATGAGCAAACTGGGAGCAAGTGTGCACACAGCAGGAGAGGAAAAGAGCTAGGAAAAAGGAGAACACAAGAGGGCAGCAGAGGGCGACAAATAGAAACCAAGAAAACTGAAAATAACCAGAAAAGCACAACAAAATAAGAATTAAACCCTTTAAACTAGAAAACAAGGAATAAAGCAAAACTGGATACTCAAAAGAAAACAAAACAGAACCAAAACTGAATTAGTAACTGAGAAAACCCCAAGGAACACCACAAAATAAAAATTATACCATAAAAATCTATACAACAAAGAGCAAAGCAAAACTGAATATCAAAAGAAAAACATAACAGAAAGACATCTCTGGTTCAGGGACCTAGGCTGCCAGTCATTATCCCACACCATGTCATAAAGGCCTCACCCCAACACCAAGAGGACAACATTCACAAAGCAGAAACAAATCTGAAACTAAAAAATATTATTTAAATCAGAAAAGTAGTTCTCAACTTTTAGCAGTTCAAAATCTTTATTTCTTCATTTCACAATAATTTTTTTAACTTCAAGTTGTTATATTTCCAGTATCAATAAAAAGTTTTGTACAAAATGTATGGCCCTAATAACTTCATCCTGCCTGTTGATTAGCAGTAAGACAAGCTTCATGCTTATGGAGGACCAACTCTGCCATATTATATATATATATATATATATATATATATATATATATATATAATATGGCTGCCGTCAGCTTCGGAGCTCCGCTGGTTGCCGCGGTCCTCTCAAGTTCGTCACATTTTCTTTTAAATTACGCATTAAATCTGTGAATGGGCCATATGGTGATGCTTAAAAGTATAAGGTTCTCGCCTCAAATGATCTTAAAACGTACTTTTATTGAACAACAGCAACAGAAAAGAGAACATTTAACTTAGTACTCTGAGCTCTGTGAGTTAAGGAGATGGGCCGCCAAGCCAACCAATGAGCAGAAGTTGACTCTCTAAGACACCCCCCCTCCTCATTTGCATAATGAGACAGAAATGCATAGAGAAATGTAAAAAGGGCATAGAGAAATGTAAAAAGGGCATAGAGAAATGTAAAAAGGGCAGAGAGAAATGTAAAAAGGGCATAGAGAAATGTAAAAAGGGCATAGAGAAATGTAAAAAGGGCAGAGAGAAATGTAAAAAGGGCAGAGAGAAATGTAAAAAGGCAGAGAGAAATAAACAGCGGCGAAGAAATAACTAAGGTAAAAAAATACAAAGGAAGAATAAAACAGACAAAAATATTATAACATGCACATAAATAAATACTTAAAAATATAAGTAATTAAAAAATAAAGTTGAAGATTATAAAGGACAGAAAAATAAATAAGGTAAATATTACAAAGGCAAATAAATAAAGAAGCTAATTAAGAGTTATATACATTTATGTCTCACTTTTTTGTTGGCAATTAATTGTATGCTTATACATTTATTGAGCATTTATTTATTTCTGTATTTATTTTTAAATATGGCAGAGTTGGTCCTTCATAATTTAATGTGTAATTTAAAAGAAAATGTTTTGAACTTGAGAGGACCGTGGCACCAGCGGAGCTCCGAAGCTAACCGCAGCCGGTCTGCAGCGGCCCTCGCTCGGCATAGCCGTGTGTGAAGGACAGCTGTCTATGATGGCGATTTCAGGTTGTATTTGGCAAAGTCCCTACTCGCGTTCTAATTACTTCAGACTCTCCTCCTATAGATTCAACCGATGTAGTAAAATGCTAACCAACACGCTTCACACAAGGCTATGCCGAGAGAGGGCCGCTGCAGACCGGCTGCGGTTCGACCTGGCTGCCGTTAGCTTCGGAGCTCTGCTGGTTGCCGCGGTCCTCTCAAGTTCATCACATTTTCTTTTAAATTACCCATTAAATCTGTGAATGTGCCATATGGTGATGCTTAAAGGTATAATGTTCTCGCCTCAAATGATCTTAAAACGTACTTTTATTGAACAACAGCTGCAGAAAAGAGAACATTTAACTCAGTAGTCTGAGCTCTGTGAGTTAAGAAGATGGACCGCCAACCAATGAGCAGAAGTTGTATAGGACACCCCCCCTCCTCATTTGCATAATGAGACAGAAATGCATACAGAAATATAAAAAGGGCAGGCAGAAATGAGGGCAGGCAGAAATATAAAAAGGGAAAGTAGAAAATACAAAAAGTAAAAAAAAATAAATAAGGTAAATATTACAAAGGCATAAATAAAGAAGCTAATTAAAAGAGTTATATACATTTATGTCACACTGTATAATTTAATTTCTACTTACATTTATTTCTTTATTGTATTTTTGTTGGCAATTAATTGTATGCTTATATATTTATTGAGCATTTATTTATTTCTGTATTTATTTTTAAATATGGCAGAGTTGGTTCTTCATACGTGCTTGAGTTTCAGTGAGTTGACAATCTTCTGAGGGACATACAAGAGTATATTATCAATACTGTATTAACATTACTGTAGATAATTTGTGTTTTTTTTCCTCATTAAAAAACAAAAGTTCAAGTATTTATTAAGGTTAAACCTGGATAGCTTTTAAGGTTTTTAGACCTTTATCGGTCTCCGTCAGTCACGTGACATTTGTTGCTAAGACGCCATTTTTGGCGTAAAGGCGTAGTGTAAACAACCGCAGTATAGCTAAACGAAGGACTAAAGGATTGAGTTTGTCTCTCTGACTATATGGAAAAAAGTAAGCAGAATGTGAAATTACCGTAGGCTACGGTGTCGTGCCAAGGTAGTTATCCCTGCGAAAATTTGTATCCCCTCGTCGGGCGCGCGCACGGAGTAGGAAGAACAACCCGAGTTAACTCCGCTTCGATTCCAACGTGCAGAACTTGAAATTTGAAAGGTTTTACGTACATGAAAGTTGAGCTTTACTGTTTTATTCTTTACTTCACATGTTATAGCAGAATATCGCCAGTGATATTGATCTAAAACTAATAATAAAACACAAACGTTTGCTTGAAAGCTGGTCGCTGACAGCAGTGTCTACTCCTCCCTCTGAAAGCAAACAGATCCTTGTTCTTTTCCACACGTTCATTAAAAAAATCTCTCATTGTTTCACAGTGTCCAAATGTTCTCATCCCATTGAAAACTGTTGTAAACCGTATACTTGTAATAAAAATGAAATAGAAAATGGAGTGCACGTGTAATCATTAAAAACTACTGTATATGCAGAAGGAAATAATTTTTTCCTCGTTGAAATTTGGTACTTAAATCTATATTTGTGTTTATAGTAACTTGCAATTTATCTATGTTGTACTATCCTTAATAAACAGTTTGTGTTCTAACATCAGCCATTTTATTTCATCCCATTTTGCCAGAACTGGCAATATGGGATGAAATAAAACCTGCTGTAATCTGTTCCCCCTGTCTAAATCAGGCAAAAAAGGCCCCAGCTTTTTCATTTTTGGCTTATAAGTATCTTTTATGATGACAATTTATTCCTGAAACTTTGGATGTGATGGACCTTTATTTCTTAAAGTTACAAGGAGGGAACAAATTATAGCAGGCCACCTGCTGTAATCTGTTCCCCCTGTCTAAATCAGACAAAAAAGGCCCCAGCTTTTTCATTTTTGGCATCATAAAAGATGCTTATAAGCCAAAAATGACAAATCTGGTAAATAATTGTGCCGAAAGAACAGCCGCGTGTGGCTTATCTCGACTTTACGCCTAATATGGTGGTTTTCCCACGATGCACCGCGCCCGAGGTAAACAATTGACGTCACCTGGCGGAGACCGATTCTCTCTTTCAATGATTCTCCAGCGCTCCTTTAAGTCTCCTCTTCATTTAAAGCATTTTTAAACCGTTTATTCTCAGATCCTGACTGATCTGCCCTCTAAAGTGTCGCAGCCTCCATTTTAAGGGAAATAGACTTTAGAAAAACAACCAGCGCTGTGAGAAAATAAGAGAAACATCAGATATCTACAGGATCTATTCTAGACCAATCATCTATCAGCCTCAAACTGCTGCGCTGACACTTTCTGATCTGTTTCTATAATATTTCAGTAAAAGCACAGGTTGATTAATACAGTTTTATATTTTGGCAGAAATGTTACTGTACTACTGTACTGTACTCAGAGACGCGACAGTTCGGTAAAGTTAGAAAGATATTCAAATATTCGGACTTCCGAGATCAATAACTCGAAACGTTGTTGAAACACAAATGGCGCCTCTTTCATGTCCACAGACTATGTACTACAAGAATCAAAAAGCGTTATTTTCGAGAAAAACGAGCCGTTCTCTGAGCAGGATGTATTACATTGATCTCTATGCACAGGCAGCAGCCAGGCGATTGGTTAGGGACCGTCTGCAAATGGTAAAACAACAGCAAAACGTTGCAAAAAAAAAAAAAAAAATCAATAACTCCACTGCCATAAAGTGCAGACACTCGCGCAAAATTTTGAGAGGTAACGCAATACTTTTGCGAGGGAACGCAATACTTTTGCGAGGGAACGCAATACTTTTGCGAGGGAACGCAAAAGAAAAGAAAAAAAAACCTATGTCCCCTAAGGGGCTCCGTATAAGCGACACTTAGAGCTACAGGATCTATTCTAGACCAAACATCTATCAGCCTCAAACTGCTAATCTAACACTTTCTGATCTGTTTCTATAATATTTCAGTAAAAGCACAGGTTGATTAATAGTTTTATATTTCGGCAGGAATGTTACTGTACTCACCAGAGACGTGGCTCTGTGTCACTAGAGTTAAATGCATGAATCTCCGTGAGGTTTATATTTTAAAATAAAACGAGTTTAAAGGATCATCGTTAAAGTTGTCAAAGAAAAACAACTAGAGAGCACAGCTCTCAGTCAGAGGAGCCGTTTTAACGGACCTGTCTGTACTTGTAGGACATTTCAGCTCCAATGTTCAAAGTCTTCTTCTTCTTCTTCTTCTTTTTTTTAATGGCGGTTGGCAAACAACTTATAGGTGCATTACCGCCACCTTCCAGAATGGAGTATGGATCAGACAAACTATTATATTCTCCCTAAAATACCCGTTCTTCTTAGAAAATTAAAAATACTCCCAAAAACTACATCCCCAGATGACCTTTGAAACAATTCCCTTATATCTAGTTTACTTTTATTCCTGTCTAACTCTCTACACAACATCTCTCTTTTCTGAGTATATTTATTACATTCTAAAAATATGTGTTGGACAGTTTCTAATTTCCCACAAATACACCCTGTATTATGCTTATTCATTATTTTAAGAGTACTATTTAATCCTGTATGTCCGAACCTTATTCTAGATATAATATCTTCTTCTTTTTTAATTCTATTACATTTTCTTAATTCTCCAACCTTGTTTTGAATACTATAATAAAATCTAGCATTCCCTCTTTTATCCCACTGTTCTTGCCATTTCTTCTTGAAATACACTTTTATAATATTCTTTAACTCATTTTTACTAATGACAATGTTTAAATCAATATCCTTTTTTACAGCACTCTTAGCAAAACTGTCAGCTAACTCATTACCGATAACACCAATGTGAGCAGGAATCCAGACTAATTTAACAACAGAACCACCATTTTTAATCCTAAAAATTGAGTGAAGAATATCCAATATAATATCTTGTCTTGACTCTGAATTAAATTCTAGAATACTTATTAATGCACTACTTGAATCTGAACAAATTAAAACCTCCCTGTCTTTTGTTTCCTCAATCCATTCTAAAGCCATTAAGATAGCCATTAATTCACCTGTATACACTGCCAATTTATCTGTTATTCTTTTATTCCTCATAATATTTAAATCTGGGATTACAAATGCTATACCTACTTTATCATTTAATGTTTTAGAAGCTTCTGTATAAATTTGTATATACTCTGAATATTCTTTTTTAATATAATTTTCCACCTGTTTTTTATCTAACTGTCTCTCTTTTCTCAATAAATTTAAATCAACATCAGCCTGTCCAAAGATCCATGATGGAATAGCAGGAATAACAACCACAGGACTGATTACAAAGTTATCTATTCCTATATTTTTTACTTTATTCATAATTGTCCATCCAAAACTATTAATTTTTTTCTTTTCTTTTTCTTGACATGGTTGCAGTGTAACATACGGAGGATGATTTTCTTAAGATCCTTTAATATTTACCCAGTAATTTATGGCTAGTTGTTCTCTCCTGAGCTCCAGTGGCATCTCACCCATCTCCACTTGTAGAGCGAAAACTGGGGTAGTTTTCATTGCTCCACAACAAAGTCTTAATGCCTGATATTGTATTCTATCTATTTTCTTTAATAAAGTACTTGAAGCTGAGTTGTATACTATACTGTACAACCATAATCTAAAATTGATCTAATTAGTCCAATATATACTGTTTTTAATGCTTTTCTATCTGCTCCCCAATCTTTTCCTCTCAGACATCTCATTATATTTAAAATTCTTTTACTTTTTTCAACTATTTTATCAATATGTATCTTCCATGTAGGTTTTTTATCAAACCAGATGCCCAAATACTTAATTTGATCTATCCTTTCTATAACATCCCCATATTATTTGAGATTTACATTATTGCTTAATTTCCTATTTGTAAAAGCAACACATTTAGACTTAGATGTTGAGAACCTAAAACCCCAATCTAAAGCCCAAGCTTCTACATTCTGCAATGCTTCTTGTAGTTTTCTATTTACAAACTCTATATTTTTCCCCCTCTTCCAAATAATACCATCATCTGCAAACAATGAGACACCAAAGGATTTATCTATACTACTAAAAATATCATTAATCATTATACTAAATAGAATAGGACTTACTATACTACCTTGGGGAGTACCATTTTCAACTTGATATTTTGAACTTATTACCCCACCTATTTTTACTCTAATACTTCTTTTAGTTAAAAAACTTTTTATTCATCTATATATTTTACCTCTTATACCTATTCGTTTTATTTTAATAGCCCTTCTTTCCATAACATATCATAAGCCTTTTCCACATCAAGAAAGACTGCTAACACACTCTCCTTATTTACCTGAGCCCGTCTAATTTCATGTTCCAGACATAATGCAGGATCTATTGTACTTCTGCCTTTTCTAAATCCAAAATGATAAGATTTAATCTTTTCTTTAGATTCTAAAAAATAAATTAATCTGTTATTTACCATTTTTTCCATGACTTTACCCATACATGATGTTAGAGCTATTGGCCTGTAACTTTCAGCTAAATTAGGATCTTTACTAGGTTTGCAAATGGGTATAATGATGGCTTCTTTCCATATATCAGGTAATATCCCTTCCTCCCACACCTTATTATATAATTCTAATAATATTTCTTTACTCACATCACTAAGATTATTTAACATACTATAACTAATTTGATCTTTCCCAGGAGTAGATTTACTAGAATTCCTCAATGCTTTATTTAATTCTAACAAGGAAAACTTCATGTTAATAGAATCCTTACAATCTTCTTCATCATTGACCAATGCAATATTTCTCTTTAATGTCATTTCACGCCCTCTTTTTTCTTTATTATTTACATTTTCTGTACTATGTATCTTAGCAAAACCTTTAACTAATATTTCAACTTTATTCTTATTGTCTATTATAATATTTCCATTATCTTTAATTACTGGGAAAAAATATTCTTTTGAACTCCCTGACAATTTCCTAATAGTATTCCATACTCTATCTAAAGCAGTATTTTTCCCCAAAGACTCACAATATTTCCTCCAATAATCCCGTTTAGCATTTCTTATAGATTTCCTAACTTCTGCCTGTTTCCTTTTATAATTAACTAGATTTTGGAAGCAAATTGTTTTCTTAAGTGTTTTAAAAGCCTTATTCTGCTGTTTAATTGCAAATGAACATTCTGGTGTCCACCAAGGTACTATTTTCTTTTTTTTTTTATACCACTACTTCTAGGAATAATTATTTTGGCTGTGTTAATAATAGAATTACTAATTTCTAAATTTAATTCATTTATTGGTTTACTTATATCTACATTTTTCATATTAATCTCACACATTATTTTAAACCTATCCCAGTTTGCTTTCCCAAATTTCCACCTCCCCTCAATTTCTACCTGATCTTCCTCTATATCTATTCCTGTCCTTGTAAAAACCGGATAATGATCACTCCCCATTGTGTTTTCTTTACATACTTTCCAACTGCAATTATTAGCAATAGATTGAGAAACTAAAGTCAGATCAATAGCCGATTCCTTACCTCTTACCAAGTCTACCCGAGTACCTACCCCGTTATTTAAAACTACCAATTCTTTTTCTTCATTGTTCTCTTCTAAAATTCCTCCATTATAATCATCTTGATCTCCCCATGAAGTGCTATGTGCATTGAAGTCCCCACACCAAACTATTTTCCCTCTCCAGTGTTCTAATATTGTTTCAAGTTTTATCTTTTCTATTTTTTTTACAAGGATTGTAATAATTTACAGTTTTAAATTCCTACTGCAATAAATTCTAAATCTGATATTATTTGGAGCTGAATGAATTTAACTTTTTCTTTTATAAATATGGCACATCCTCCTCCATTCCCACTTGTTCTATCTTTACGTAATATTGAGTAACCATGAATACTAAACTGTAATGATGGCTTGAGCCATGTTTCCTGAATGCATATTATATCTGGTTTTTTATTTAAATTTTTAATGAAGCCTTTAAATTCTTGACCATTTGCTATTAAACTGCGAGCGTTCCATTGTAATATTAGAATTATGTGATGATTTGAGAGGCCTCATTTTCCAGAGATCCTTCCCCATGCCTGAGCTCATCATGGATTTTTTCCCAAGACAAGTTTTTGACACTAAAAAACTTTGTAGCTGCCTTAACTATAATTTTTATTTTTTCAGTTTTAGTTTTTGCTTGCTCTGAACAGTTTATGATGTATGCAAGAAAAGGAATCAACTTTTCTAATGTAACATTACACTGATTATTGTCTGCCATCCTTTTCCTTTCATAATTTATTTTCGGATCATTTTCATTCTTTTTAACTTCTTTCACTGCTTCAGCGTAAGTAATTCTCTTATCAGTTTTAACTTTTTGGATTTCAGCTGCTTCTTTCCTTACCATGCACCCTGCATACGCTGCACTATGATTTCCACCACAGTGACAGCATTTAACAGGATTATCTCCACACCCACCATAAGGATGTTCACCTGCACATCTACCACACCTCTGTTTCCCTTTGCAAACATTTGCAGTATGTCCATATCTTTGACATTTGTAACATCTTAGAGGAGGTGGTATATAAGCTCTTACATTGAAACTCATGTAGCCAACCATCACTTTATCAGGCAGAACTCTACCTTTGAAATCCAGAAGAACAGATGCACTGTCCATTTTCTCCCCATTCCTAAAAGCCTGTAAACGTTTGATGCCTATAATCTCTCCTCCTCTTATTGTTTTCTTTAGCTCCTCCAAGTTTTCTCCTACCGGAATCCCTGATATTACTCCTTTCACTCCTCTTTCCTCCCCAACTACCTTTCTTTCTATCACTTCCCTTTTACACACCATTTGTAATTTTAGGGCCTTGTTCTTTTGTTCTGCATTTTTACAAATGATAAGTAAGCTTCCATCCCTCAGGATTTTAGCTAACTCCACGTCTCCAACAACTTTCTTTAGTCCATTCGATAAGGTGATAGGACTTACTCCACTCATATCCTGTCCAGCCTTAAATTTCAATATGACTTTACAGTCTTCCATCATAATTTTCTTTCTTGTCTCAATTCGTTCTTCCTCATCATCAAGAGATCTTTTCCCAACATTTAATCCCTTTTTAATTTTATCTCTTCCCTCTCTTCTATTTCCTACCCTAGACCATCCTGTATCCATATTTTCATCTTCCGAACACCCCCCACTACAACCAGCCATTGTCTTGATCCACTCACAAACCAGATTATGCCAAAACCACCTTTAAATTCAACATATTACTCACCAAACAATCTCTGATCAAACAATCTCCACGCACGCGGCTGCGCCCAATCGCGTCTCCAACACCACCGGTCAATGTTCAAAGTCTACATGGAATAGAGCTTACGTGGCTACGCCTGTTTAGGGGAGGGGTTGCTGCAGTTTCTTTGTAAAAATGTTATGCTTATTAAATTTCCCCTTAAAAGCAGTGCTGAAAATGTTACATTTAGAGAGAAATAAAACAAGTAACTTTGCTTGAACCCTTCCCTCTGCCCTGCATTATTTTTTTATATATATATATATATATATATATATATATATATATATATATATATATATATATATATATATATATATATATATATATATATATATATATATATATATATATATATATATATATATATATATAAACAAACTTTATTTACTAATAAAGAAAATACAATTGCAGACAGTAGTATGCTCGAGGTACTGGGGTAACAGAACTACAGGATTCCATGAAACAGAAAAAAAAAACCAAACAAACACACAAAAAAAAAATAGATTACAAATTAAGTTCACCACTTAGGGTTATACGTTTCATAGCTTTATAGTTGGTGCATATTTTTAAGGAGTCCAAAAAACAACTTACATAAGCTCTAAAAACAGTGAGGTTGGGTTTGTTTTTAGCAAATTTACAAAAATGTATGTGGAACTTGGCTAACAGAATAAGAAAATTTATAATATATACTTTACCAGACATACTGCCCTTGGAAATACCAAAGAGAACATGTTTTACATTCAGCGCAATAAGTATATTGCATTTCCCCTTAACAAAATTATTGAAGTCACACCAAAAAACTTTGCTAAAAGAGCATTCCCAAAAAAAGTGGGTTAATGATTCTTGTTCGTTGTGACAGAAGGAACAAAGTGGATCAATATTTGGAATATATTTGTTCAGTACTGAATTAACAGGATAACACCTGTGTAAAATTTTAAGGGACACTTCCCGTATTTTATTAGAAACAAAAAGTTTTCTTGGCAATAACCATGTTTGTTCCCAATTGATATCTGAAAATAGATTGGGTTGAGGCAGGTTTGCTAATAGTATTCCTCTGGATTATTTCTGTTATATGTTTATTTCCAGTTTTAATACTAAGGAATGGATCCGAATTCCCAATAAATCATTCTGGAAATCTGGGATCCTGGACCTGGGCGTTACCTGATGTTGATATAAGAAATTTCAAACCTGTAGGAATAGCATAAAAAAACCCGGCAAATTCTTTAGGCCTCACAGGGAAGTTATATTCACCAAGAAATTCACCATAATTAAACAGTTGACCATCTCTATTAAACAGTTGTTTTACAAATAGGATATTTTTATAAACCCAGTTCTGAAGAAATAGGGATTTATGCTTGAAGCAAGTATTTTGGTTATTCCAAATATAACAGTTATGAGGGTAAAAGTTATGTTTATAAACCAAAGTGCAGGATAAAAGGAGTTGTTTATGGAAGCAGGATAAATTAACAGGAAGCTTTTCTATTTTGTAGTTACATCTTAGTAAAAAATCTAGCCCACCCAAAGACTTAAAGACTGAAAACCTTTGGATCCACCTAACTTTGAATGTAGAATGTAGGGTACTGAAGTCCAGAACATTAAATCCACCTGAGCTTAATCTATTGATCATAACATTTTTCTTAATAAGATGAGGCTTTTTTTCCCCAGATGAAATCAAAAAGTATTCAATCAATTTCAGTGCGACGGCTATAAGGGCTGAACTAGCATAGACAAGGAGACAGGAGCAGGCCCCCTGTCCATATCGTCCTCTATGGATGGGGGGCATGTGCTTTTCCGGAGTTGGAGGTGGCCAACCCTCATTGTGGTCAACGCACGGGACCCCAAGATGGTGACCCACTGGATTGTGGACCCACTGTTCTTGTGTGTGGGCCATGGACAGAAGCAGAGATGCGGACTACCTGTCGAGGTTTACCTCCAGCCAGACAGAACCCAGTTAAATGGTTCGAGGATGTTAAAAATAGATTGAGAAAATTCATGGCAGAAACAGGAAAGCCATGGGCAGAAAAAGAACAAGATGACATTGACCCGCTAACTAAGTGGATGCTGAAGCTTTTCAGCGACAAAACTGTTCGGAAAACATGTAATCTGCCTAGTGCTCCTTTTGTTTCCCCACAGGAAGGCCTGAAGCCTGGAGACCGAGTGCTGATTAAAATCATCAAAAGGAAAACTTGGAAAGCTCCCAGGTGGGAAGGACCCTACATAGAGCAACTAACAACCCCCACCACTGTGAAGATCCAGGAGAGAAACACTTGGATCCACCAGAGTCATTGTAAACTGACAGCAAAAAAGCCCAGTTACTTTCACAGGGACCCCACGACTTAGGTATAGATCTGTGGTGAAGTCCAGCTTCAAAGGGGTTTGGTTTTTTTAGGACCAATCGTCTCAACGCTGGTGAAGAAACCAACCTAACCCAGTCTTTTAGAGTCCGGTTAGTGGGTGTTTCCTTGGACGGACTGGCAAAGATCTGAAAAACCAAAGTGGTTATGCTGTCCGGTGATGACTGTTGGATTGGTGTTACTAGGGACTCAAACTGACTGTCTGAAACAAAGGAAGAGCAGGATGATTTTTGATGGATCCACAGCATGTCATCCTACAGTGCCAAAGATGTGGTGGCAGCATTCCAAGCGCGTTGCAGAAGATTTGAACAAAACAGACTGTTATGTTTGTACTCATATTCCTACTCCTATGAATACAATATGAATTAAAAGATGCTGATGTTTTTATGTATAAGAGGAGGGAAATGTTAGAGTGATAACTATCCCGTGTTTCAACCAGAAGGGTCATAAACTTTTATGACCTCCTGTAGGTCATGAGGCAGAATCACACAGCTGTGTGACTTCCATCCAGCCAGATGGTCAATTCACACTATCTTGTTACCTGCATCCTCCTAGACAATCATTACTGGCCCTTCTGTCTTAGGCCCGCCTTTTTGATGTTGTAAACTGTTAATAAAAGTCTTTGCCATGAAGGGATCTGTGTGAGTAGGTGCTGGTTTTCCAGCCAGCATCTTCTCTCCACCTGGCACACGCTGACGTCACAAAACCCTGTCTCTGTGTTGATCATTTTCCTTTTAATCTTTTAAACTCACATTTCTCTGGATTAAAACCCAACAATAAGTTAAGTTGAAGACCAGAGGCTACAGAAAATGTATTTAAAAGTTTAAGTGCAACATTAATTTGATCCTTATCCTGTAGAAATAAAGTTGTATCATCAGCTAGTTGACTCAAGAGTATAGTTTTTCCTGAAATTTGCATGCCTTTGAGATCACTATTTTTAATAAAAGTAGCTAGAATTTGCATAGGTAGAAGAAACAAAAAAGGTGAAACAGGGCATCCCTGACGAATCCCACGTTGGATTTCAAATCTTTTGGAAGTACCATGGGGCAATTTTATTGAACTATTTCCAAACGCATAGAGTGTGCGAATTGATTGTTGAAAATTCTTTCCAAAGCCAAATAAGCTAAGGGCTTTGAAGATAAACTCATGTTCTATAGAGTCAAAGGCCTTTTGAAAATCTAAAAATAAAATAAAGCTGTTCGCTGAAACCATTTCTGGATAATCCAAGATATTCAAGAACCAATCTTATATTATCAATAATATGCCTTCCAGCCATAAAGCCTTTCTGAGATTCCTCTATAATATCATTAAGAACTGTTTAAATTTTTTTTGCCAAACAACTTGCTAAAATTTTGTAATCATTGTTAAGTAAAGAGATAGGACAGGATTTGGGATTGGGTGGGGGTGTCACTGTAAGATTAAAATTTCTTAATGCACTAGTTTGCACAAACTACTTTGCCGCAAACCACAAAACGCACAAAACCATCATTTAAATAGGGCGTCTCCAACAGTTTTGCGCCTGCCACCAGTTACGCAATCGCTCTTGTTAAATCACCCGCAAACCATGGTTCAGCCCCTCGCGCAAAATTCCAGTTTGCGAGCGCAAATTACTGCACGCATAATTGGATCTTGATAAATCCGGCCCAGAGTGTAGAAATGTAGTGAGTTCTTCTAAGAACATCTTATAAAATTCTGATATAAGCCCATCTGTACCAGGAGATTTATTGGACTTGAGACTATTGATAGCTTCTTTAATTTCTTTTGGTGTTATTGGAGAGTCACATAAAATTTTGTTTTGGTCACCAATAGTTTTTGTGTCATTTAAGGAATTAAAGAAATTGTTATGTTCTTCTGGAGAATGTCTAGATTGATATAAAGATTTATAAAAGGTTTCCAAATATATTGGCAATCATTTTGGGGATCATCAATTATTGTGCCATTGGAATTAAGTTTAGTAATACCATTTTTTTTGTCTTTGTTTTTCAAGTTTGAAGAAGTAGCTAGAGTTTTGTTCTCCCTCTTCTAACCATTTGGCACGTATAAAAGCTCCTTTTGCTTTTTTGATGTAAATTTGATCAAGTTTAAGCTGAAGGCTTTGTAATTTTGCTTTTTGTAGTTCAGATAGATTTTCAGGAAGAATGGACGATAATGAAATCAACTCAGAGATCAGTGAGGTTTCCTCCTTTATGCTATTTTTTATTTTATTTGCCCCAGCTTTACTTAACATCTTTCTTCACTCATATTTTAAAAGCTCCCAATAACGTCCATAGTTATTTTCAGATTGAGCTAATTTTAAGTGCTCTGCAATTTTGTTTTCAATTGTTAAATAAACAAATTTGTCGTTAAGAAGTGAGTTATTCATTTTCCAATATGCAGGGTATCTTTTAGTACTTATATCAGGGGCAGACATGTTCACAAGTCATTTTTTGCAAGTCCAAGTCAAGTCTCAAGTCTTGAGAGCTCAAGTCCAAGTCAAGTCTCAAGTCTTGAGAGCTCAAGTCCAAGTCAAGTCTCAAGTCTTGAGAAGGCCTGCCGCAATAATCAATTAATTGCACAAAAAATTCTAATCACTTGATTCATTTAAAAAAGTGCAATAATTTTCATGCTTGCTTGTTTCTCCTTGTGTTTTCATCTCCGTCACTGAGACGGTATAGCTTGAAGGTCGCTATTATATCTATGGAATTATCATTATCTTGAACTGCTAAATGAAAAATACAATTAAAAAAAGCACACGCAAAATTTTTTCCAGATAAATTTTGCATTTTCTTACAGTATTTACCTGACATTTGTGGTTACAACTTTTTCTAGTTTTAGCAGTAAATGTCTGCTCTTTTATTGAAAATGAGGACTGTGGAAAAAAAAAACAATCACAATCCTGCCGTCCACGTACTGTTGCGTCAGTGACGTCAGTGTGTTGCACAGGGAAAAATATGGTTTATGGTTTTCTTTCATTTAAAGGGATAGTTCGGTATTTTTGACATGAATCTGTATGGCATCCCGATCACCAGCGGCATGCAATCACACTGACTTACCCCTGGCAGCGTCCTGTGAGCAGAGTTATCGTCCAGTTTTGGTCAAGCCGAAAGTAGTCCTGCAGGTTTTTAGGTACAGCGAAATAAAACTTTTCTCTTCCCAAAACATTATGTGTTTTGGGAAGAGAAAAGTTTTATTTCGCTGTTGTTTGATTTTCCTGATTGTGTTTTTATTTATTTTATTTATTTATTTTTTCATTTAACCGGATGTAGTATTTGGAACGAATGCTTACATATTAATGAACTGTAAAACATATGAACCTGAAATGGAAAAATTGAGAAGAGTAGTTGAAATGACAGGCCAAGAATGGAGTCTTAAAGGATTATTGGGAAATAAAGGAAATATAAAGGATGTTTATAGATTAAGGAAAGCATTATTTAGTTATCTGCAGAATACAAAATTAAGAAATAGAATTTAAAAGATGTAAAACAATGTTGCTACACACTCATGAACAGTAGGTGGCGGTATACACCTTAAAGTTGCTTGCGATCCGCCATGATAGAAAAGAGGAAGAAGAAGAAGAAGAAGAAGAAGGAAGGAATGCTTTCATTGGATGAAAAGAAGCTGCGTGTGATTGGCTGATGGTATGGTTCATTTACATACATTGCTGAAGTTGCGAGCGCAGAAACAGCCGAGCGCACAGCTGGTGTTGAGCGCGGAGAGAGAGCAGGTCGAGCGAGCGCGAGCAGAGACGGATTCGAGCACGCGCAGAGATGAAACTGAGCGCGAGAACAGTGTGTTGAGAGGGTTTTTCAGAGTTGAGCGCGCGCCAGACCGGTTTTGCGCGCGCGCGTGTTGTCTCACTGCACGCTCGGATTGGTTCCTGCGCGCTCAAACCGATGGCACAAATATCTCTCCATACAGTGGGTGCTCCAGGCCGATCACTCGCACCAGAAGCAGCATAACGAGCGGAGCCCAACTTCCAGCCTGTGATTTTTAAGGAAAACTCTTGAATTTTAGGTTTTATCAGGAGAAGAAAAGGACTGTTTTATTATGCCACTTTTGCTGTGGCTTTTTGTATAAATAAAACACTTGAACTTGAGTGCTTCACGGTTTGGGTCTTTGAGTTTTTTTTTTTTTTTTTACCTCTTCTGTGTGCGGTTAAGGCTAGCGGCGATCAGTCAAGTTAGTAAAACAAAAAAACACTTGAATAAGTGTTTTTACACTGGAATAAAATATTGTTCACAAGTCGGAAATCACGAGTCTCAGTCGAGTCTGAAGTCCTTTAAATGCAAGTCTAAGTCGAGTCTGAAGTCATTAAATATGCGACTTAAGTGCGACTCGAGTACGAGTCACAAACTCGAGTCCTCTCTGATCAGGGGTAATGCAAATTTCTAATAGAATGCCTTTATGATCAGTAAGGGGTGCTTGAATAATCCCAGCTTTGCAATTAGAATGCTGTAAGGAGTCAGATATTAACCAAAAATCGATTCTTGAGTGTTGGGAACCAGCTTTGTTTTTCCATGTAAAGTTTTTCATGTTTGGATTATTTACCCTCCAAATATCTATTAAACCTCGCTCATTCATAAAGTCAACAATCTAAGAATTTATTCTTTGCTTGCTAGGCCATCGGTCAACCTCATCATTCACAGTAATGTTGAAATCTCCTCCTAAAATTATCTTAAAATCATAGAATTTTTTCATAAAAGCTTCAATACTGGAATTTAAAGTTTCAAACAGCCTGATATTATCCTTGGCGTTGTTGTAACCATAAATGTTACCAATAAGAAAGAAAAAATTATCACATTTGATAACTGAGAGAATATAGTGTCCAGTTGGGTCGGCTTCGGTGGAAATGATGCTGCTATTGTATTGAATTTGTGCTTCAAAGTTAATGCACCTGCTGAGCGGTGAGTTCCATGGGCCTTCCACAAATCCTCTCCCCACTGAGCTTTCCAAAGTTTACAGTCACTTTCAATGGAATCAGTCTCTTGAAATAAACAAAAATCAGCACCACAATTTTTTGCAAACAGAAATAAAGCTTTTCTTTTACTGATATCCCTCAGTCCTCGGGCATTAACTGAGAAGAACTTTAACACAGCAGAAAGAAAAACTAAAGATAAGTATTTGGGTTTTCAGTCAAACTTAACTGGGAACATAGAACTCTTCCTCCATTATAAGTTGAATGGAAACCAATGAAACAGTTATTCAATTTCCTTGCCGTCCACAAAAGCACGTCCTCCTACAAAGTATGCGATCTTCTTATCCTTTCGGGCTTGTTGGATTATTGGCCACAGCCGGCTCCGTTTCTCGCGGTCTTCCACAGAGAGGTCTTCTTTGAACAGGAGATTTCTTTGCTTCAGATAGCCAGAGTTCTTTGCCATTTTCCAGATCATGTTGCGGAAATGCTTCATAGAAAACTGGATGATGATATCTCGACATTGTGGTTTGGTTAGATGTTTTCTGCCTAGCCGATGTACTGAATCAATCACCTCCGGAAGCTTCTCTTTGTAGTTTGGAATGATATTCTGACACACCTCCACCACCTTGAGCCGAGCATCCTCCGTCTCTTCTTCAGGCATGCCGCGGAGACGCAGATTCCACCGCTTCTTCTCATGTGCGAGCCCCAGCACTTGGTTTTCCAACACTTGAATCTTTTCCTCAGCTTTGCTGACTCGGCTGACCGTGGTTTGCAGAGTGTTTTTAATATCTTGTATGTTAGCAGAGAGAAAATTAATAGTAGACTTCAAGTAATCGATAGATTTTCCAATAGATGTCCTTTGCTCCTCAATAGCTAGCTTCAGCACGGCAATCACGTTATCTGCTGTGGCTTGCTCCATTTTACCTTTCTTGGTAGATGGTGACTTCGTAGGAGTAAGCACCAGATGACCCTCGGTTTCGCGTTTTGTTGTTGATGTTGAAGACATGACAAATATATTTGTTCCGACAGGAAAAGAGGAAAAGTTGGAGGAAAGTTCTAACTGTCTAACCGCTAGCCGCCATCTTGGCTCCCCCCCTGCGCTGCATCTTACAGCTTATAGAAATGGTAATGACGCCACAACTAATCTGAAGGTTTTTTATATATGATTTAGTTTCGCTTTAACCTGTAGGCTGTAACTTTGCGATAAAAGTTGGTGGAGACACTCTTTTTTTTTTTTTTTTTTACAGTGTCCTGTCTGGCAAGGTGGCAATAAGAATAATTGTCTTGATGCCAAAAGGAGCCCAACAGATTTTACTTTCACAAGTGTAGCAGTATGGCAATTGCCATACTGCTCCACTTGTTTCATGTATATAAATTGCTTTATTATAATTATGCAGGGAGTTTTACAGTTCATATGGACACTGCAATGTAAGTAGAGCAGAAAAACAGAAGAAGAAGAAGGAAAAAGAAAAAGAAAAAAAAAGGACAAAAGATGAAAGAAAGAGGAGATAGGAAGGAGACAATGACAAAACATTTTCAGTCTGCTTCATCACCTGCAATGAGATGAAAAAAGAACAGCACAACCAAAAGACATGGTACGAGATATACAATAAAGCAAACACCTTGAAACTATCGCTAAAGTAATATTATTAAGTCTGACATGTACTCTGTGTTACCTGAAGATATAAATGTGGGGTTTCTGTTTGGAAGTGAATCTCTAAGTACCTGAAGCCTAGCACCTGTAGTTGTTTGTGAGGGTGAACTTGTGCATGTAAAGTTTTAACCATAGAAAAAATGCTCAATAGTGGTTGTGGAGAGCCGGAGAGGCACACCCCCCAGAGCACTGAGTCCAGCGCCGGGAGACCCAAAGCCCCAGGCGCCCAAAGGGACCCCAGAAGCGAAGGCACCAAGGCGGGGCCAGCCCCGGAAATCAGACCCCCACCAAGGGAGGAGGAGAGACAGCCACGAAGAAGCCCCCCAGCCACCACCATGCCGGCGCCCCGGGGAGCCGCGGGGACGAGTCCGCGGGCCCCACCGGCAGCCGGCCACCCCGAAGTCCGACCGAAACGCCCCAGCCCCACAGAGCACCGAAACACGCCCCGCCCCCCGGCACCAAGCCCCGGCGACCGGCCGCAACACCCTGGTGGAGACACGCTAAGAGTGGTTGCTGATGGAACCGTGGTGAAGTTAGTTCAAAGTTGGTTATTTGATATTCAAGCTCCGTGGAGTCAGTGGGATCTAACAAAAGGTTGATCTGACTGAGGGACTCCGATGTCGGCCAGCGTCTCTCAGCTGCTCCCTCCTCCCACACGCGGTGGTGCATTTAGGGACCGTCAACAAATGTTTGACCCAAGCGCTCTTGAGAAACAAAAATCAATAAATTCCTTATCTTATGACCAGCTAAGATTAAACTAATATAAAATCTTGTCAATACATAACATATGTCAGGCAAACTTGCTGTTATGCAATTTTGAGCTATTTTGAATTTTTAAAGATATGGTGGTGTCACATAGAACTGTCCATTGATACCTTCTAAAAATCCTAAATCCGCAAGGAGAGCTGAGGCTTCTGTAATGACCTCACAACGTTGGATCCATGATTGGAGGCGAGACAGGCAGTGGGAAAGCACAAAGCGTTTATGGCAGAAAAATCACTCCATCTCCACAGGGCAGAAACAGGTCACAATGAGGAAAACAGAACAAGATACAGATCGCTAGTTAATCTCACCAAACTCCTCAAATAACCTGCCGCTGACGGAAGTCAAGCACGCAACATAAATAGTTGAATAACCAGGTGGAAATGATCAGGGTCAGGGGCGGATCTAGAAAAATATTTATGGGGTGGCGAGAGGGGGGCAGGAATTTTTGAGGGGTGTCAACATATGGCATTTGTTTACACTGAATTTGATCACAGTTATCACTGTTTGGTGAGAATAGTATGTACAGTAAGTGTTTCATCTTAAACATTTCCATAGGGGGACCTACTGGGGTGGCATAGGGTGGCAAATGCCACCCTTAATGATAGCCTTGCCACCCCTGCTGCCACCCCAGTTGGCGGTAGGGATGGCGAGGCTTATGAATAATTTGAGAATTATGACCGCTAATTTCCAATGTCAGACTGCAGTGAATGCAGCACGAGATGACGCCAGAGCGACTGAGACTGATTAGTTTTGAAACCGAATGCGGCAAAGCGAGGGAGCCAGGGGTGATGGGGAGAGGAGACACGGGATGAAACAGATAAAAACTGATTAACTATCTAATGAGGAATTAAATCATAATGAAAGCACAATGTTGCTAGCATGGCTGCAATGCTGATTTTGAGATGATAAAAATCAGGTTGCAGAACGTTATTTCTCTATCTATGATGTTAGTTAGGCCTGACGTCTCAGGCTCATAAACACATATTTGCGGTCAACTATGAAAGAAAAGAGACTATCAAGTTCAAATCAAAACGCACAAAGGCATTGGATCTAGATAATGTTGTGAAGCGTTTTGCTGAGCAACATGGAAATCACCGCATTCAGCTGTTATAGTCATGTTGACTTTATGTTATGCTCTCTGGTGAGCCTTTACAGAGCTGCTACATTCTGAGAAAATCTGATATTTCCTTTAATAAAACCAAAAGTGTTAAAATCAAAGTTAAAAATGTGATACTGATGTAAATCCTGCTTAATATGAAGCAGCGTTCTAGTTTCTTTTTTTGTATATATAGTATGAAACTATCCAGAAGTGACCTGTATGAACCTACTCACTAAATGTTTTGTACTTTTTCAGACTGGAAGCAAAACGTATTTTTATATTGCTTCTTTTCAGATTTGTGGAGATTTTGATATAACATACAGTTCCTGCCTTTTTGTTGATTTGTTGATACAGCAGCTCTATCTACAGCATATTTACATGCATGAAATGTCCATACAGCTCTATGTCAAGTTACTGAGGAACAAATGGGGTAAATGTGTGTTCAGAGTAAACATTACATAGATGTCCAGTACCTTGTTCGGGTGCCTTGACCCATTTATTTCTACTGTGTAGTTCTGCTCACTTTAGTCCAGCTCAGTCCATAGATCTCTGATGGGAAACTTTTTCTTTCTATAGTTTCTTCTTGTGCAAATGCTGCAAAGCTGCCTCTCTGACAGTCAATCTCACACATCTGCCACTCAGCACCTGTGTCTTACCTTAATACCTTTCCTGTCATAAGGCCCCTCTAGAAGTAGTGTTATCATTTTTCCATCTCCTATTAAGTGAGATCACATTGTACGATGTATTTCTAATATGAACCGTTTCACATGAAACACTTACTGTACATACTATTCTCACCAAACAGTGATAACTGTGATTAAATTCAGTGCAAACAAATGCCATATGTTGCCACCCCTCAAAAATTCCTGCCCCCCTCTCACTCAGTATCTCACTCAGTTTGTATCAAAAATAAGCAGATGTAAAATGTCTAGATGTTGTGCTGTTGTTGCATATGTGTTGTCTGCAGATGTATAAGTTGCACATGTATTTGTTGCATATGGATGCTTGCTTTTGAAACCTGTGCAGCGTTTCTGTCCAAAGCGATGCTCTGTTCAACCAGCGTTCCAGGCGGCTGGTTGTCAGACAGCTGATTGGATCAGTCCCATAAGTTTCTCTGGTTACTCTCTGGCAGTCACCTAGTTACCACTCAAAGCTGTGCATCCTGGGAAACGGCAGAGGGTCAATCCTCGAGTAAAAAACTGAAAATATAGGACTAATTTTACAGCAGAATATACTAAAGTATATCCACGTCTAGTGAAGGTGAGGAACAGTGGTGGATCTAGACCAAATGTACCAGGGGGCCAGGAGGGGGGGCCAGCGTGTTTTCATGGGGGCCAGAAAAGCATGAAATAAAAAACATGGCAAGAGATTCAAATATATTAATATAGCTGCATGAAGTGAAATTTCTTTTCAATTAGGTTCAATTAAAATTCTATTTCTTATGAGGTCAATATACATTTATAATTTAGGAATTTTACATATTTTTGACTTAATTTAAGTTAAAAATACAATTTTCTATAAGATTTGAGTTAAAACTCAAGAAAAACTGTTAAATTAAGAACACTGGTCTTAACTGAGCTTCAAGGTAATACACCTGTAGATTGGGGAAACCCAGTTAACCTTTCTCCCTCTTTAACTTCAGCATTCTATATCTGACCCTTGACTTTTTTCCCTTCCATATATATTGGGATATTACTCTTTCCCAATCTATGAAGCTCCTTGATAGGTAAATTTTTAAATAGATATAGGGAGTGAGTGAGAATGTTCATTCTATCCAACTCCCCTCTGATGTATAAATTTGAAAAAAGTATCAGATTCTATCTCTGTATGTCAGATTTCAGATTTGAAATTAGGGGCCCACAGTTGACATAAAAAATCCTGGAAAAATCCTTGGGCAATGTGACTCCAAGGTATTTTATGGATTCTGCTTCCCACTTCCAAATATACAGGCTCCCGATATTGTTCAATGGGATATAGTTTATCGTTAAAACATGAGTCTTAACCCTCGTCTTAACCCTCTGAATGGCTTTTGCAAGCCAACATTATTCAGCTGAATGGGGATAATTTAGTAATTCCTCTGGTCATCTGGAGCGTCTCCCAACTGAGCTGCTATATTTATGGCGTTCCGGCCGGAAGCATACCTTTGAGATTTTAATTTTATTAGGTGTCATTTACAGTTTCAGCTTTTAGATATACCCTTCCCTGTAAGCTTAATTCATGTTATTTATGCGTTAATGAACACACAATAATCCATCTTGCACTGCTCCCACTTCAACTGTTTCAGACTGACCCAAAACAGATCAGCCAATCACATTGCAGTGTGATGGTTTAACACAAGACATATAGCTGTGATGAAAGCAAGAGCTGTCGACCCCACAGCCAAACCAAAATAAAGATAAGAAATAAGAGGGTGTATAAGTTGCTACTGCTATCAACTCTGTTTTGTCAAAATCCATGATTTCATCTTTGAAAGAGGAATCGCATAGAAGAAGTTGTTGTGGTTTTTAATGGCTTCTATTTTCATTTGTTACCCTTATTGGTTGAAACCAAATGGTGGTAGGCGAGCACTAGGTGTCATGTTGGATCAGCTTGGAGGGTTCTGCTGAATGACCCTCTATTCACCAAACACATTTCATCAAGAGAATCCAATACTAATGATGTGTGGACCTAAACCGGAGTGCTACATTTTTTGATCTGGCTACCTAGGTTAATTTTAACTAGGATACAAGAACTCATGATAGTTTAACCATGAATCATGATGGGTTAGTGGTATGACACAAAGATAAACAGAGGGAACATAAATGTTGCTCTGGTACTGTTACAAGTTACACAAAGAAAGGGCCTGGGGGGATTTGAACCCCCAGACTCCCAGATGAGAGTCATACACACTGAATGGTCAGCTGAGACATAGAATAGGGATTAAAAATGGGGCGATATCAAATAATTTTTTCCTACTTTCAAAAGCGAAACTAAGCTGCTGGCGTCTGCGTACCTGAGTTTAGATTCTCTCTGACAACAAAGGTAAGGAGAGACAGCATTCTGGACTCAAAAATCACAAAAATAGCAAGACATCTCTGCAAGATCACAATCAGAAAGAGCATCAGAACCGAGACAAAGAAGCCAGCCAGCATGACCCTGGAGTTAAGGAAGCGCAGCAGGAGATTACGGAAGAGTAGATCGAAGAAACTTGCGGGGCAGATAGAAAAGTACAAACATAATGAAAATCAAGCAATATAACCCATAACTTTTCAGAATTATAAATGTGTTAGATTGGTGTAACTGCTAATTTACCAGTAGATAGACAGTTGAGACATTGTTTCCTTGGAGGTTCATTTTTTTAAAGGACCGCTGGAGTTTTCTGTAATGGCAGACACCATCCTGCTGATGGTGAAGGAAGGAGTTACATCAGCAACAGGAAGTCATCACCTATAAAATAAAAGAAAATCATATATTAAATTGAAGTCTTTATTCTGCTATAATGCTGACATATATATGCATATATCATAGATCAGATAACTGCTGCCATAATGAACTGGAGGCCCATCAGATCTAATTTTAATCACATGGAAGACAAGTCAAAGATAGTATAGTAACACTTTTGGTGAAAGACAAAAAATATCTAATGACCTTTCAGTTAGATTACACATATTTATTTAGAACATATTTATTTTTGTATAATTGTGATTTTTTTAAATGACGAACACAGTTCTCAACCACATCTCTCTCTCTCTCTCCATATTACCGTTTAAAAACCGATCATGTAAACATAGAATCGTCATGATCTGGCCTGATTCCTCCACCTTGGTTGTTTATTTCTTACACCTGCCGTTTTCCCTCCCTGTCGTAATTATCATTTATTCCTCTCAACTGTTTCCTTTGGTTTATAATGTGTTCAGCCTAGGCATTTGGGGCCAGATCATTGTTTTATATTTTGTTTTCTGTTCAGTCTGTCTATTCTGTTTATTCCACAGTTCATGTCGTGGATCCTGGCGGCCAGTGGAAAGAAGGTTTTGTGTCTGTCTCGTCTCCTAATCATCCGCTGTTTCTCCCCTGCTGAGCCCTAATAGTTTTTGGCTCAATCAGTTTTTATCCCAGTAAGCCTGGCTCCAAGGAGGAGTCCAGTTTAAAGGTCCTGCTGAAGTTCTGGTTCCACGTCCTGTCTCTGCTACCCTCTACCACTGAGCCTGCCCTTCTGCACCTGAACCCGGTCTGCTCCTGTGCATTTCCACCTGGTCATGCTTCCGCACTCAGTCGGACTCTGAACCTGCCTGTGAGCTTTTGGATGCCTGGAAGCCTGGATCCTGCCTGTTCTGTCTGTTCCTGCCTGATCTGTATCCCTGTCCAGGATGGGCTTCCTTCAAGTCCCCGGGGCTGCAGCCTAGGGGACTCTCTGGGTAATGTGCACTGCATCAGTCTTCAGTCCATCAGCTGGATCGCACCCCTTTCTAGGGAGATGGACTGAACTGTTAAAGGAATAGTACACCCAAAACATGATTAGCCTTCATTTTCTACTCACCCCCATGCTGAAAAACACTCTGGAGTACTTTTTTGATATCTCAAATGCATCTGGAGATCTGGGAGGCTTCTTGCTGTCTGCTGACATTCAAATAATGGAGGTCTATGGTGTCCGAGGCAGAAAGGTCCATAAAAGTCCACAAAAAACGTGTCAATATTCCTCCATACTGCTCGTCCAATGTATTCCAAGTGTCTTGAGTGGGTAGCATCCAGAATTTACTCGAAACGAAGTCATTTAGAATGTTTTTAGAGCATAAACAGTTGGAATACATTGGACGAGCAGTATGGAGGAATATTGACACGTTTTTTGTGGACTTTTATGGACCTTTCGGTCTCGGGCACAATAGACCTCCATTATTTGAATGTCAGCAGACAGCAAGAAGCCTCCCAGATCTCCAGATGCATTTGAGATATCAAAAAAGTACTCCAGAGTGTTGTTCAGCATGGGGGTGAGTAGAAAATGAAGGCTAATCATGTTTTGGGTGTACTATTCCTTTAAACAACGTAAGTGACTCACTGAGATCATCTTCTTTCAGATGACCATGGTCACTTAGCCTACCTGTGTTTCTCCCACAGAGTGTCTGAGATTGGGTGGTGCCCCACCCCCCTCCTGCAGCAAGGCGAACCACAGCTCCACCTTAGTTTCAGTTTGTTTATGTTTTTATATTATTAAACGTTTTGAACTTCCCTACTGACTGTTTCACCTTGAATACTAGGATCACCTGTCCGGCCTTGACAAGAATACTGATTAACCTTTAAATACATTTTTAGTTCAGCTGGGACTTTTATTGAGGAACCTAAGCTGTCTCTCCACAAATCCCATCTGCACACCAAAGGGAAAACATTTACAAAATAACAAAAACTAATCTGAAACATGAAAAAATTACTTAAATCAGAAAATTGGTTCTAAACATTCTCTACATTTCTGAACCAATTTCATTGCTCCATATTCTAAGCACCAGTTGATGAGCCCCAGGCACAGTTTGGGTTTTAGGTCCCATGAGTTGAAAATCTCCTGAGAGAAACAAGGACATTTATGGCTGTATTATCAATACTGTATAAACATTACTGTAGATCATTTTAGTGTTTTATTGCTCATCAAAAAACAAAAGAAAAGTTCATATATTTCTAAAGGTTCAACCCGGATAGTTTTTTTTAAAGGTTTGTAGACCTTTATTCTTTCTTCCAATGATTTTCCAGCGCTCCTTTAAGTCTCCTCTTCATTTAAAGCAGCTTTAAACTGTGTTTATTCCCAGATCCTGACTGATCTGTCCTCTAAAATGTCACAGCGTCCGTTTTGAGGAAATAGACTTTAGAAAAACAACCTGCACTGTGAGAAAATAAGCGACACTTAGATCTACAGGATCTATTCTAGATCAAACATCTATCAGCCTCAAACTGCTGATCTAACACTTTCTGGTTTGTTTCTTTATTTCAGTAAATGCGCAGGTTAATTATTACAGTTTTACATTTTAAGTTTCATATTTATGTAGGTACTTACCAGAGACGTGGCTCTGCCTCACCAGCGGTAATTGCATGAATATCCCTGAGATTTACATTTTAAAATACAATTAATAAAAACGACCGATCGTATTTAAAGCTATCAGAGAAATAGCAACAGAACTCTGCTCTGAGCAGCTTTTTAGCGGAGCTGTCTGTAGTCTGCTTTGGGGAAAACTTTCAACTGTTCAAAGTCTATGCAGAACAAAGATCATGTGAGCACAGCCTGATTTTGTTTCACTTTCACCTGCAGAGGAAAAAAATAAACTCTTCATAAAATCAAAAACATTATGTGAAACTAGGAACGTCCTCAGACGGTTAAACAAGAACAATAAATTCTGCTGAAGAGAAGCCAGCCTGCACTTAAAAATGACCTTCAAAGCCAGATCAGTGTAACCAGGTGAGAAATGTAGGATTATAGAGGCAGAGAATTACCACATTTTTAAGGGAAATTATCTTTCATTCGTTGTAACAAAAATAACTCAATTCTATACTCACTTCAGTGTTGAACAATACAGTCACTCATTGCTTGTAGCGTCAGCACTAAAGGGATTTACCAGCAGCCCAACCAGTATTACCAGCTCCTCTGAATAGGGCGTATTATCATAAACCAGCTTCCCGTAAGTACTTCCCTCTAGGATAAAGTTAGTCATAGGTTGGATATTCTACAGATATTCGGAAGAAATATGCTCCGATAAAACCTTCTTTGCGCTCCGGGAACACTGTCATCGGGAGAGCCGCTCCAACACTTCAAGTGCACCTGTTTTTACAGACTTTACGGTAAAAACAACAACCTGTGAGAAAAGTGATGTAGTCTGACATTCTGTTTAAAAATTACAACCACAGGCTTAGATTTTGAAGTCAAAAAGCGATCAAGCTCGAATGTTAATATTTATCCTATGCAGGGCCGCTGGAAGTAGGTCTAATTATGAACTGGGGGCGCTGTGAATTTATTTATTTATTTTTTAAATAGATTGAAATTCACTACCTTACTGTCATTTACACTTCAGGGTCTGTAGCACTCAGACAGCAATAATCACATTAATCATTCATCAGTTCTTAGGTGACTATATGACTATTAATCAAAACTTAAAATATAAAAAATATCAATGGATGTACGTAAGTTTGAAAAGCTACATAACATTCAAGAAGGGATTTTCTTTCTAAAATTTGTCTCCAGCTATGACATTTTCTGACTGCTTTCAGACAAATGAAACACTATGATCAGCGTCTTCCACATAATGCTGCCATCTAGCAAACCTGGCCGATGCCACAAAACATGAGAACATTTTATTACAACAGGAAATCTGAAATTGGATGTTTGTTGGAAGGGCTTGTAATCCAATCACTCTAGGTTGGTTAGGTTGCTGGGACAGAGCCTGCCAGTGCAACTGCCATCAGAGGCGGGCAGACAGTCTCCTGGCTGGGGGGCTGTCCTCCAATGTCGTTTTTGAAAAGAAAAACAGCTGTAATGACTTAATCAAACAATTAATTGGATATTTTCAGAATGGTATTTAGATATCATAAAAAAAACAGACCAAATCATTAAACCAGGAAAAGGGATAGAAAAAAACTAATCAGAGGAAGAATCAAGAAGAATGACTCTGCTATTATAGCTTTCCTGTTTTTAAATTAGAGTTGTTCAGTTTATCCTGGTAATTCCACAATGTTAATTCTATTTATTTATAAAAGTATTTTTTTTTATTTAAAAGAACATTTAATCAAAAGAATGGTTTCATTGCAATTTGTTTAAGGATAGTTTGGATTAAAAGGGAAAATGAAACTAAAGACTTCATAAGGGGATTTCTGATATTCTTTGGACTCTGTCCAGGGGAATTCAGAGCTACACAAGACTTCCTACTAGAATTCAAAAAACTTTTTAATCTAAGTGTGGCAAAACCAATAAATTAAGGTGTTCATGGAATTGTAATCTGATAATTGTTTTGCTTTCTGTACTACTGCAATGCTTTTAGAATGTTCCCTCTGATATAAGGTTTCAACAGTGATATGAGGTTTTAAACACAGCCTGTCATCTACAGTAACCCCAGGAAATTTATTTTTTTGCAGCCTTTTAAATGTCCACCAATCAGTTTCTATTTTCTGCTTTGTTTGCCGTACACTAACCAAGCAACTGATCATGATTATGGCGCAGATGGCTGGCTTGATTGCTCATTTCATTCACCTGTCTAGCTCTGCCCTGTTCCTCATTACTGCTCATCTGATCCAACTGCTCCTTTGAGCCTGCCTGCATCTGTCTGATCTGTTTGCCTGGCCTGTCTTCGGACTCCTGTTGGATTCTTCTGTGGACTGAACCTGGATCTGCCTCTTTACTTTGCACTGTGGATTATCCTACCTTTTGTCGTCCACTCGGATCTGATTTCCTATCAGTTCTGACTGGCTGGAATTATCCTTTTTCACTGGGAACAGACTGAACTGTCAAACCAGGTTAGCGAGTCACGCACTCATAATCATCCTCCATCAGATTATCCTGATCTCTAACCTTGTGTTTCTCTCCGATAGCCTCAGACACCCTAGCCACTCAGATCCTTTCCATCTTTGTTTGAATAAATGCTTTTTAAGTATTTCACCGTCTTACCTAAATTGTGGGTCCTACATTCTGAGCTTCAGACACAACAAGATCTGTCCAACTTACAGTACTAATTCATTCCAGACAAATTATATTTTTATATTTTCTTATTTCCACATTTACAATTGCTTCCACGTGATTAACATTTTCATATGCTTAGTTTACCAGGTTAACAATCAAGACATGAAAACATTGCGTTTAACCCGGTTTGAATCACAGGAAGAATAAAACACTGCGGTAAACTCCTTCTGAATTGCAGGAAAACGGCAGTCTGACTTGGTTAAGGAAGGGCAGACTTCTACAAAGGGATTTGGTCACTACTTACTGTAGCGTAGCCTTCAGGTTGAAGCACTTTAGCATCTAGCCTCTGGCAGTCAAGGACCCCCGGCTAAATAGAAAGTTGAAACGGAAGGTTACCTCTTTTATAACCTCCGCTGGAGGGATGTGTCTTCAGAGGGAAGTAGTTCCAGGTTACATCAGCGACACTTGATCACAACATAGCTCATGATGCTTTAATGGAGATAGATGGAAATCTCATTAAAATTAAAATAGGCGAAACAGTTTAAACTATTAAATGTGGTGTATTTATGATTTATGTTGTCTTACAGGAACTTGGCTGCAGAGAGAAGATTATGTGAGCATGTATCTCTAGGTTATTTATGTTTTCACATACCGAGAAATTCTTGATGAGGTGGAGGACTAGTAAAAATCTTTCAGTCTAACTTACTGATTAGTCCGAAGACAGTAAATCATTATCCAAATCCCTCATCCAAATTGCAAAGCAAAAAAAAACAAAAAAACTTGTCTTTTTGTAACTTTGTTTCTGCTATGACACCGGACAGAAGGACCCAGTATTCAAGACAACGCAGACAGTTGGATGATTAAAACATTTATTTAAGACATTGAACTGTGTATCTGCGGTATCAGCAACTAGGGCGTCTATCTCTGGAAACTCTGAAAAAGGAAACACAGGTTAGTGAACATGTAAATCTAATGGAGAAACATTATGAACATGAGTCACTTACCTGGTTGAACAGTTCAGTCCATCGCCAGAGAACCAGGTAGTACACAGCCGGTGGGCTGCCAACAGGATGCGGCCGGTGCTGCCCAGAGTGTTGCGGATGCTGCAGCCCCAGAGAGCACCCAGGAGTCTGAAGCCAGGTCTGGGAAACAGATCAGAGCAGGATAGCTCAGAGGTCCAGGAGTCCAAAGCCAGATCAGGCTACCCGTTAAGATGGTAACAGACATGCTCATCGGTTGAGAGGCAGAACAGTTTGGGATCAGGACTCATTATGGAATGCTAAAAACCCCTCTCTCCTTTGGGTGATTTTAACTTCCATGCTGACATTAAAGGTGATAGCTTAAATGCAGCATTTAATGGTATCTTAGCTCCCCTTCACACTGGCTGAAAAACCCATTTAAACCTGGGAACAATCGGCTTTTAGTGGCAGTGGGAATAGCTTACTGATGTGTGTGTCAAACGGTGGACGCTGTTTACATTTGATAAACATGGTGCAGCTCTGGTAAGATGGATTCGGACAGATAAAACAGTGATACAATAAATAATACTGACTATGCTCTGGCTCCGTCCGTTTTGCCCTCCTTTATTTTCTTCCCTGATTTCCGTTGTACTGTCAACATCATCAGTGGCTAACCCAGCGTGATACCGTCACCAGACAAGCAGTGGTGGGGGACAGAGGCCACACAGCTTGCCAGCAGGGGCCAGACTTGGCTTTTCGTTTAAATGGTAAAAAGAGCCAAAAGCCGAATGTTAGAGGGTCAACCCAGTTTTGAAAAACACAGATTATAAGTGGGAAAGTTGCTCTAGACATTGTTCAAAATGTGAGTAATCCCACATATTCTCATCTTCATACTTTGGAGCTTTCACTAATAAATGGCATATGGCATTGAATATGAAGCATCTGAGTTAACTATAGAATCTGAGTCGGGTTCAGGCTGCTTTGATCTAGTTGAACTTTTAGAGTCAGCCAAACTATTATCTTCATCTAAGCCTTCAACTTTTATGTTAGATCCAGTTCCAACCATGTTATGTAAGTAAGCATTCCCTCTGATTTCCTTCTCCATTTTAGATGTGATTTATCTATCCCTGTTAGAGGGATATGTACCGCAGGCTTTTAAGGTAGCTGTAATTAAAACTCTGCTTAAAGGCACACTATGCAACATTTTTCAGTTAATTAATGTGTTCCATAACATTTTGGATGATTTAATGAGTCATTTCAGGTTGAACAAAGGTATTCTCGGCCGCCCTGGTGGTCTGTGGGGGAAATACCGCACATGCAATTGCAGGAGCCCTCGGCCCACACCCACAGACTCAGAAGTCTCGCGAGAGTCGGTCTTGCTTTACGGCGAGAACTGCTACACGCCCCCAGTTAAAAGCATGCTCGTTGCTAGCACAGTGGCGATCTTTGTGCAGTGCTGCTTTCACACCGGACGCAGCAAAAGCAGCAAAATCGCGTCTGCTGCTTCATTTTTACTGCTTGTACCAGTTAGTTCTGACGTGGCTGAAGCAGCTTTGCTGCTCTGGCTGCGCGGTGCAAAACTGTGTCTGACGCGCGTTGGGCGGAGCTTCACTATCCTTTCTCTGCCTTGCAGCTATATTTGCTGTGATCAGTGGGACTAAAGTAGTTTTAACCCCAGGCTCACACCGACTCCGGTCTTACCGTTGCGGTGCGGTGGGTGCGGCGCCGCAGTGATTCCAAGTCATTAAAAAGACGTAAACCTCTCTCACCGGCTGCTGAGCTGTCCGGCTGCGGTTACCGAGACACTCCGGCGCTGCAGAAAATTCCGCAAGAAAGCTATCCTCGCGGCATGCCGGAGAACCTCCGCAACAAGCTCTCGCAAATATCCTTATTTGGGCCGTGTTATCGCGTGAAGTTACGTGAACTCAAGTGAACTTCTGTTAAATCTCCAGACCTGTTGCCGGAGCCGCAGAGCCGCACTGCACCGTAGTCAAAAGGGCGGTGTGAGAGGGGGTGTGAGGGAGTTGCGGTCTCTGTCGGCTCGGTAACCGCACCGGAGCCAGTTTGAGCAAGGGGTAATATGTTTTTAAGTGAGAAAATACACCTGAAAACGTAATCAGTGCATTCAGTTCATTCAGATTATCATCCTGCCTTACAATATTTTTTCTGTCAGAGCCGCTCAGACCCCCACATACCAGCGGTGCAAATAATCCAAACTGCAGGCAGTAGGATAATAAAAGCGAAAATATTTTGCCGGCAGATTTCTGCATTTTAAGTTAATTTAGGCATCAATAAACTGTTTAAAAGGAGTGATCATAGCGCTCTGATCATCAGCGCTGTGTCTCTCTCCCTGCCAGCTCCCAGATCAGCTTCTCTGATTGGTTGACGTGGCGCGTCGAGCAGCAAAAATTCAATTTTTCCATCTCAAGCAGCAGCGAGTTTGCGGCGCGTCACGCGCGTCAGATGCTTAATCATTCGTTGCGTTCGCCTGTCTGCTAAGCTCAAAACAACCTCGCCTGGCTTGACGGAGAAACCAGGAGAACAGCTGTGCATATTTACGACAGTGCACTTTTACTTTCGCCCTCTGGGGGGAGCCTCGCTGGAAAATCAACACCGGTTGCATAGTGTACCTTTAAGAAACCCAGATGACGTCAATTACAGACCTATATCTAATCTTGTTTTCTTATCTAAAATTATTAAAAAAGAAGTTGCCAAACAAGTGTGCGATCACTTATACCATATTGAACTTTATGAAGAAATTCAGTCTGGCTTTAGAGCTCATAATAGCACTGAAACAGCTCTGGTGAAAGTCACTAATGAGATTCTGATTACCTCAGATAATGGACTTGTATCTGTGCTCATCCTGTTGGATCTCAGTGCTGCATTTGATACAGTGGATCATATTGTTCTTTTAGAAAGACTTGAATATTTTGTAGGACTTAAAGTAACAGCACTAGGCTGGTTCAAAATCTTTATTAGCTGACATATTTCAGTTTGTTCACATTAATGACAGATCTTCCTTATGCTCCAGGGTTACCTGTGGAGTACCATAGGGATAAGTGCTAGGACCAATTCCTTTTTACTGTGTGTATATCTATCTATCTATATCTATATATATCTATATACACTATATTGCCAAAAGTATTTGCTCACCCATCCAAATTATTGGAATCAGGTGTTCCAATCACTTCCATGGCCACAGGTGTATAAATTCAAGCACCTAGGCATGCAGACTGTTTTTACAAACATTTGTGAAAGAATGGGTCGCTCTCAGGAGCTCAGTGAATTCCAGCGTGGAACTGTGATAGGATGCCACCTGTGCAACAAATCCAGTCGTGAAATTTCCTCGCTCCTAAATATTCCACAGTCAACTGTCAGCTGTATTATAAGAAAATGGAAGTGTTTGGGAACGACAGCAACTCAGCCACGAAGTGTTAGGCCACGTAAACTGACGGAGCGGGGTCAGCGGATGCTGACGCGCATAGTGCGAAGAGGTCGCCAACTTTCTGCAGAGTCAATCACTACAGACCTCCAAACTTCATGTGGCCTTCAGATTAGCTCAAGAACAGTGCGCAGAGAGCTTCATGGAATGGGTTTCCATGGTCGAGCAGCTGCATCCAAGCCATACATCACCAAGTGCAATGCAAAGCGTCGGATGCGGTGGTGTAAAGCACGCCGCCACTGGACTCTAGAGCAGTGGAGACGCGTTCTCTGGAGTGACGAATCGCGCTTCTCCATCTGGCAATCTGATGGACGGGTCTGGGTTTGGCGGTTGCCAGGAGAACGGTACTTGTCTGACTGCATTGTGCCAAGTGTAAAGTTTGGTGGAGGGGGGATTATGGTGTGGGGTTGTTTTTCAGGAGCTGGGCTTGGCCCCTTAGTTCCAGTGAAAGGAACTCTGAATGCTTCAGCATACCAAGACATTTTGGACAATTCCATGCTCCCAACTTTGTGGGAACAGTTTGGAGCTGGCCCCTTCCTCTTCCAACATGACTGTGCACCAGTGCACAAAGCAAGGTCCATAAAGACATGGATGACAGAGTCTGGTGTGGATGAACTTGACTGGCCTGCACAGAGTCCTGACCTCAACCCGATAGAACACCTTTGGGATGAATTAGAGCGGAGACTGAGAGCCAGGCCTTCTCGTCCAACATCAGTGTGCGACCTCACAAATGCGCTTCTGGAAGAATGGTCAAAAATTCCCATAAACACACTCCTAAACCTTGTGGACAGCCTTCCCAGAAGAGTTGAAGCTGTTCTAGCTGCAAAGGGTGGACCGACGTCATATTGAACCCTATGGATTAGGAACGGGATGTCACTTAAGCTCATATGTGAGTCAAGGCAGGTGAGCAAATACTTTTGGCAATATAGTGTATATATAGATATATATATATATATATATACTGCTTCGGGAAGTGATTCAGAAAGCGCAAGAACTTCGGCAGGCATTTAAACAGCCTCAGTATTCAGTCAAGATGTGGGAGTATGTAGCAGAGTTGCATGCAGTTGGATAGAGTTTGGATATATTCTAAGAACTGATTGGTTGGAAAAACAACCAATATAGTTGGCTAAAAGTATTTAAGTAAGATAAAATGGTTAAAATATTAGCAAGCCGCTGGATACAATTGTGACAAATACCAATATTAGTAGCTGTAAGGCATTGACTTCCTTTCCTGGGGTTGATGGTTCAAAACCCACCTTAGACTTTTGAAAGTTGCTTATATATTTAGCAAGTATTCTGGCTAATGTGACTCATTTGTATTGGTTTGCCCTAGTAAAAATATAGATTGGGTAAAAACACTGCCAAATTAGATTGGTTGAACACATAACTTCCAACCGGATTAAAACCAAAAACCATGGAAAAAATTATTATGTTTGAATAAAAATGACTATCACCTTTTATTTTGCTCATTTTGACAAGCACTTTCACTGTCTGCTTGAGCTTATTTCACTAAAATTGCAGTAAAACTGTGTACCTTAAATGAATTCTCTCTTCTAAGATATTTTTCACAAAAAAAGTACAAATTATTTTCTTATACACATAGATCATTTTCAAAGGAACTCAAATGGGAAAAGAAAAACAATTGCAAAAAAATCACAGATTTTATTATTACCTGTAGTTCTGTACTTCAGTAGGTGGTGACATGTTCACGTGAGGCTTCATTAACTTTGGGGATCGTTGAAGTAATTTGGCCAAACGGTTAAATGCCACATGAGGCTTCATCTCACTATCACTAACACACACACACACATATATATATATATATATATATATATATATATATATATATATATATATATATATATATATATATATATATATATATATATATATATATATATATATATATGTGCAAGCAATAAACAAACAAAAGGAGGGTGGATGAGGGTGCTGTGAAAATAACAAAGTGAAATAAGAGATCCTCAAAAGGAGGATCATGCCTAATTATACATTTAAACAAAGGGGATTCTTACTAAAAAACACAGAGAGCACAGCACCACTACACCTAATGTAACTAACAAAGAAAGACTCAGTGTGGCAATCAGTGAGGACTCTGGCCCTAACTCCACCCTCTTTCTGGCCTCAAGCTAGTAAAGATGCACATAAGCAAAACACAACAAAATATACTGGCACAGGCTACTAAACACAAACCCAAAATGGCTAACCATAAATGAACCACTCCACTAAAGGCACAAGCAGCTGCTAACCAATGTCTGGCTCACAAGTCATCTGGCTGTGACAAGCTGCCTCAATCTGCTGCGCTCTCCTTATGAGCAGGTTATTGCAGGTGGTTATGAGCCATTGGTTGAGGTGGAACTGAGGGAACCAATGGATGTGACTGAAGTCAGATCCCTAGAAACCAGGAAGTAGGTGTGTCTTTCTACAGTGACATGCAGCCTACTTAGTGGAGTTGAGAATGAGAAAAAAATAAAGAACAAAGGGAAACACAAATATGACATTTTGTGACACAATTATATGACACAAGTTTATCTGTCTATAATCCAGACGAAGCTAACCCATTACATAGATTACAGGCATGTCTCGAAGACATAAACACCTGGATGACTCTTAACTTTCTGCTTCTGAATGCAGACAAAACAGAAGTTATAGTCTTTGGACCAGAGTCTTTGAAAAATAAGCTGATTAGTCAGTCACTTCGTTTGGATGGGATTAAACTGATTTCAGATAATAAAGTAAAAAATCGTGGTGTTATTTTTCATCAGGACCTGTCATTTAAATCCCATATCAAAGACTTTCCTTCTATCATCTTATTGCAAAAAATAGAAATATCCTGTTCAGGGATGAGAAACTAGTCCATGCATTTGTTACTTCAAGGCTGGACTATTGTAATTCTTTACTATCAGGAAGTCCACAAACTGCAGTTAAAAGCCTTCAGCTGATCCAAAATGCTGCAGCCAGAGTTCTAATGAAAATGAAAAAGAGAGATCATATCTCGCCTATCCTGGCTTCTCTTCATTGGCTTCCTGTTAAATCAAGAATAGAATTTAAAATCCTCCTTCTCACATATAAAGCCTTAAATGGCCAAGCTCCATCTTATATCAGAGATCTGATTGTTCCTTATGTTCCTAACAGAGCACTTCGCTCTCAATCTGCAGGTTTACTAGTGGTTCCTAGAATTTCTAAAAGTAGAATGGGAGGCAGATCTTTTAGTTATCAGGCTCCTCTCCTGTGGAACCAACTACCAGTTTTAGTCCGTGAGGCAGACACCCTGTCTACTTTTAAGGCTAGGCTTAAAACTTTCCTTTTTGATAAAGCTTATAGTTAGGGTGGCTCAGGTTATCCTGAGCTATCTCTATAGTTATGCTGCTATAGGCTTAGACTTTTGGAGGACATAGGGACCCCCATTTCATCATTCTGCTTCATTCTCTCTCTGTTCTCCTATTGTGCAGAATCTGTTAGTTCAATCTCTAACCTTCTGCTCTCTCTGCTTTTCCTCAGAGTAGCTTTGCCTCGTCTGTTCCTGTTTGGCTGTGACGTCATCCTGGAAAGAAATATCAGCTGTGCTGCTTCCATCAACACCCTTGTTTATAGATGTTGGAGATCGGCCTGTTTTCCAGTGTGGTCCTGTTTCTCTGACCGTGACTGAGTGGATGTGCTCTCTTCATCCTCTGACATGGGAGCTGCCTTGGAGCTTGTCTGCCTGGCTGTGTGTTTCCTGGACGGGGCCGCCGTTTACAGCTGCTATTTGTATGTCTGCTTCTGTCTCCTTGAACCCCAGTCGGCCTCGGCAGATGGCCGCTCACACTGAGCCTGGTTCTGCTGGAGGTTTCTTCCTGTTAAAAGGGAGTTTTTCCTCTCCACTGTTACTACAAGCATGCTTAGTGTGAGGGATTGTATTTGAGTCGATGACTCAATGCAATCAACTGGTTTTCCTTAGATAGAAAACTTTGTATCGATTTGACTATATGATCTGGTTGAACTGTAAAGTGCCTTGAGATGACATGCGTTGTGAATTTGGCGCTATATAAATAAACTGAATTGAATTGAAAGAGGGCTCTGCGGTGGAGCTGTCGTCATGCAGCAAGAAGGTTGCAGGTTTGATTCCTGGCTTTCCTGCATGGAGTTTGCATGTTCTCCCTGTGCATGCACAGGTTCTCTCCAGGTACTCTGGCTTCATCCCACAGCCCAAAAAACATCACTATTAGGTTAATTGGCTTCTGTAAATTGTTAATATGCATGGTTGTATGTCTTTGTGCGTCTCTGTGTTACCCTGCGGCAGACTGGCGACCCATCCAAGGTAATAGGGAGCAGGATGGATGGAGTTGTGAAAGAGTCCTCATACGCTGAGCTCAGGCTTAAGAAATGGAGAATTCAGCTTTCATAATTTATTACTTTGAATCAATTTGACTGGATGATCTGGTGAACTGTAAAGTGCCTTGAGATGACATGTGTTGTGAATTGGCACAATATATATAAATAAACTGAATTGAATTATTTGGTCCTTTAAAGTGAGAAAACCTCAGGCTGAATCTTTTCTCTCCTTAATAACAGTTAAATTCTGTAGATCGATTTGGTCCTTGGAATTGCAGGCTTCATTCTTTCCATCTTCAGAATTTTTCCCAGATCCAGGGTGACCTTCACATAAAACACTAGTTAGGTTTCCTCTTCAGTCTGCCTCCATATCTGTAGAATGTGATGTTTGCAAAATGTTAGAGGAGTTGTTTAAAGAATAGTGAATGGACTTTGTAAACATGATTAAAAAACTGTCAAGGCTATTACTAACACCAGCTGATCAATCATTAATCAAACAATGTTTCAGGACTTTCAAATCTGCCAACCTCTGAAAGGTTTTACCAATTCAAAAACTACTGAAGGTTATTAGAATTATGTCAGAAATGGAAATTAACTTTATAGGTTTACGAGCAGAGAAAATATTTATTTTATTTAATTTTTATTTATTTATTTATTTCAGACAATAATATTAGTAACAAAAAAAATAAAATAAATAAATCAAATTAACAAATAATATAAATGAATCAAAAGAACAAATAATAATAAATAGAACAATTCCAATTTCAGAAATGATCAAATAATAACAATAATTAAATCAATTTCAGAAATACTAACAAATGTGTATCACATAAAAAATGATGGTAAATATTAATTTAAATTTCTTGTTCCGATTCGATTTAAATAATTTGAACATAAATAGAAATGCACTAAACAATGTTTACCCTTAACAAGCATTATATTTTCCCTAATGTCTGTCATTGATTATTTCTTACTGTAAATTGTCTGAAAAGGGGTATGAAGAAGTAGAACTTATCTATCATACCCCTTTTCCCTCTAGTTGCACTGAAAGCAACCTAAAAGTACCTTCCTGTTTAACATCTATGTTTTGTTGTTATTTTTAATTTTTTTATTATCTTTTTTTATTTTTATATATATATATTTTTTTTTTCACACCCACATTCATACATAAACATACCCATTTACATACCAATATTTACATCTTCACACATATGCACGCACACATGCCTACCTACGCACACATCTGGCCTAAATCCACATTCACACCCACGTTCCACAGCACTCTGAGTACTGAGATCCATCCTCTTCAACAACTGCAGCGTCAGGCCGCAGGAGCAGAGGACCAGGAGCAGAGGAGAGGGCCCAGCACCCCCATTCATACACACAGCATACACACCCACACACAGTGCTCAGCAGTGATACCATTCACCTCACCTCCTCATCACAGTACATTTTGAGGAACAACAGTTTGAGCCTTTTTTTAAACAGACGCATGCTTGGACATTGCTTAAGTTCTTTCTGGAGTTTATTTCAGACCCTCACACCACTGACTGAAATGCACATTCTCTTCATGGTGGTTCGAACCCTCTGGGTTCTGAAGTTAAGGTATTCCCGATAATCATAGCCCCCAACTCTATTAGTGAACAGATTTTGAATGTTCTCTGGTAGTTGTTTATTTCTAGCTTTATACATAAGCTGAGCTGTTTGGAATTCTACCAGATCAGGGAGTTTGAGGAGGCGGGACTCTATAAATAGTACGTTAGTATGGTCATGGAATCCTGCCTTATGGACCATTCTGATGGCCCTTTTTTGTAATGTACATAACGGACGCAGCAAGGTTTTGTAGGTGTTGCCCCATATTTCCACACAGTAATTCAAGTAAGGTAAGATCAGTGAGCAATACAGAATATGAAGGGCAGCATAATTTAGAAAATGTTTGGTTTTGCTGAGAACAGCAATACTTCTGGATAATTTTGTTTGAATGTATTTTATGTGAGGTTTCCAGCAAATTTTATTGTCTATCATTATTCCCAAAAACTTAATTTCATTAACTCTCTCAACTGTTACGTTGTCTATTAGGATATGTACATTAGTTTTGCAGTTTCCAAACAACATAAACTTGGTTTTATCCAAATTTAATGATAATTTATTAATATGAAACCATGTCTTAAGTTGACATAACTCTAAATTGATATCAGCTACAAGTTGATCCAAATTATCACCTGTACAAAAAATATTAGTATCATCTGCAAACAAAACAAATTTTAGTATTGTAGAAACTTTACAGATGTCATTAATATAAAGAATAAACAATTTTGGCCCCAGTACTGACCCCTGGGGGACACCACAAACAATGTCCAAGCATGATGATTGGAAGTCACCCATTTGCACAAATTGTTGCCTGTTACTTAAATAACTTTTCATCCACTGGAGGACTACTCCCCGTATGCCATAACGATCCAATTTCTTAAGTAATATTTCATGATTTATTGTATCAAAAGCTTTTTTGAGATCAATGAATACACCTACTGCAGATTTCTTGTTATCTAAAGCACAGGTGACTTCTTCTATCAATTCGATGACAGCCATTGCTGTAGATCTTTGTGACCTAAATCCATATTGACTTTCGGAAAGCAGTTTATGTTTATTAATGAAAGTATCTAATCTACCCACGAATAATTTCTCCAAAATTTTGGAGAACTGTGGAAGTAAAGAAACAGGCCTATAATTTGTGAAATGGTGTCTGTCCCCAGATTTATAGAGTGGAATAACTTTAGCCATTTTCATCTTATTTGGAAATTTACCCGATTGAAATGACAAATTACAGATGTAAGTCAGAGGCTGAATGATTTCCTCAATTACCTTCTTAATTATTGACATATCAATGCCATCACAGTCAGCTGACCTTTTGCTTTTACATTTATTGACAATATCTATCATTTCCTTTTCTCCCACTGCAGTAAGAAAAATTGAGTGGGGATTTCTGCTGATTAATCTTTCACTTAGAGCTCCAGTTGTTGAAGGATCTGGGATTTGTTCTGCAAGTAATGGACCCACACTCACAAAAAATGTATTAAAATTATGAGCAATGTCATTACTGTCCTCAAAATTGTCATCATTATTTATAAAAAACTGCGGAAAACTAATTTTTCCTGAGTTTTTCTTGATAATATTATTTAATACATTCCAAATCCCTTTAATGTTTTTCTTATTTCTATCTAATAATTTACAGTAATAATCCTGTTTAGCTATTCGTAGAATAGCAGTTAATTTATTCTTGTATTTCTTATATTTATTCTCTACCTCCAAGGATCTATACCTTATGAAATCTCTATAAAGTTTGTTCTTTTTTTTTGTGCTCAAACTGTGACGGAGTTTCCTTTGTTTTAATGAACTAATCTCATTCTCTATTCCTCTGACAGGATGGAAGGTGCTGCTTTATATCCACCGATAATCAGAGATCAATGTTGGGTAGAAACAGGTTCTCATTGGGTCATAAAATGATTCCCACTAGTTATCGTGGTTCTATTTACATTCAGCTCCGCAGCCAGTTTTCCAACAATCACCCCAATCAGATTCAGCTTCTTGAACAGAGTTGGAATTTTTTAACCTCCATCATCTTCCATCTTTCAGAGACGTTTTACTAGTTACAGTTTTACTAGGCTCCATAAAACCACACAGGTGTGCAGGAAGTTAGATGTTTCTGCATCTATGAACAAGTCTGCTCTGAGAAAGTCTTTTTAACAGACGGTTCAACATTCCAACAACATTCTGATGCTGCATCCAGCTGTAAGGTCTGAGCTCCTCTCTCAACTGCTGTCTTTACTGATCCTCCATTTCCTTCCACATCCCCGGCCATAAGTAGAGAACCCTCTGGAGGAGATCTGGTGCCCTCTTTGGTAAAATAGTCAAAGAAATGATGTCATCACAAAATAAATGCAATAAGGGTGAAAAAATCAAAGCTGTGAAATAAACATACCTCTCTGAGTTTTGTAGGAATTTTATCCATTTTCTTTTTGTCTTTGGTTTCCTGTCGAGCAGAAACACAGAAGTCAAGTAAATAACTTTTTCTAGTAATGACAGGACTCAGAAGTCTATTTTAGTCTCTTAAGAATTTAGTCTGTAAATAAAAGGAAGCTCACCGCATTATAAGTAATTTTTCTTCCAGAGAACAAAATAAACCACAGCTATTCCCACACACAACACTAATACAACAGAAATCCCAACAGCTGCAGCCACATCTATATTTTTTTCTCCACACTCTCTCAGTTAAAGTTGTTCCTTCTTTAACCAGCCAAAGGTTTAGCTCCTCACACCTGGAATCACACAGAGAACCATTTACATAAATTCATCTGATCAAACAAGTTCACTCCTGGTGAAAAATCTAGATGTGTCTATAGATCTATAGATTCTCTTACTGTGTGTGTGGCTGACAGAGTGTTAATGAACCATTAGAAAATGTTCCTCTGCTGCATTCAGAGCATTCAGTGTCTGACAGCAACGTTCCTGTGAGAATGAAGAATGATTTCAATCCACATTAACACTGATTCTATGTAGAAGAGATATGAATAAATAATGTATTATGATTAAAAATTAAAATGTAAATATGAAACCATGGTTGTTTTAAAATTTTACCTTTCTTGCTAATATATTGTCCAGGTTTACAGCTGCTGTGCTTTTTTGCAGCATTACAGCTGCCTTCAATAACATCAGTACAGAAATGTCCTTCCAGAGCTTCACAAACTGTATCTGATGATCGTGAACATCTGATTTTTAGCCTCAGACCAGAACTTGCCAACATAGAACAAACTTATTATGTCAGACAAAAATGATTTTTTTGCTTGGAATAAAAAACAATGTCTGGGGAAGCATATTTATTTAAGAGGGAAAAAAATGGCAAAAAATAAATCTGAAATTAAATTATGAAAATGACTATTTATTTTTGTTGTATCTATGTATTTTTATTATTTTTCCCCTTTGTTGTGCATGTACACAGTCTCCATTAATCCCCACATTTATTTGATTTATTTCTAGATTTCTGTCTCTGTTTGTTAATGAGGTTGGTGGTTCTAATAATTATCTTCAGCATGATTGGTTAACTGGGAGAATCAGACAGAAACTATTTATGCATGGATAAATTATAGTGGATACGATGGAAAACAGGATTTAAAAGGTTACCAGAAAGGAAGCCTGTATTAATTAGCGGAATCAAAATACAAATAATATAATTTGTCTATGGATTTTATTTAACTTAACAGAGGCCGATATGAGACCTTATATGCAGCCTGTTGGTTCATTTTTGTAAAATCTCTGTCCTCCTCGGCTCAGCTCAGCATCTCTAAGGAGTAGCAGAAAACACAGAGGCAGAGCGGGCAGAGCCTTCAGCATCAGCAGCTGAGAAGCAAGTAGAGACACAGCAGGTGAAAGATGATGAACAGTAGAGCAGGAGGAGAAGGTTCAGTTCCAGGTTTTCTCTGAGGTCATGATGTGATGGTCTGTTAGGATTTATTCAGACATCCTTCTGCTCTGCATCCATGTATGAACCGTTTGCTTCTGTCTGACTCTCCCAGTTAACCAATAACGCTAAAGACGAATATTAGAACCACAGAGACAGAAATGTGGAAATAAAAATAAATAGAAGTAGAAATAAATGAAGGAACAAAAAAATTGTTTCAAAAGGGAAAAAAAACATAACAAATAAATACATAGAGAAATACAAGCAAAGCAAAAAACAAGAATTAGCCTTTTTTATGACCACACTATATTTATTTTTGTATTTATTTTAGTTTTATAAAATTTTATGTGTATTTATATATATAATGGTGCATACTCTTTACCTGTTCATTTATACATTCATATGTGTATTTATTCATTTTCATATTATTTTTTTGTCATTTTTTTCCCTTAATCAAGATATTTGAAGGAAAAAAAAAAAAACTTCAGTGATACTGAGGAATAAAATGAGACATTTCACCTTCATCACATCTCTTGCATGGGTTGCAATGCTTTTTCCCAGTAGGAGTCTCCATATATGTTCCATCAGCACAGCGTAGACAGGATGTATCTCTGAACTCAGTGCAGTCTGTTTTCACTCGATTCCCTGTTAGAAAAGGAAAATAACAATCGCAATTCTGGAATTTCATCTTTAATTGCAAAGACATATAAATGAGGCAAAAGATCCAAAGCTCATCACAATAAAGATTTAGCAAGAAAATCTGTATTTGGTCACAAACAGTAGAATCCAAAAAGGCAAAATAAAGATCAAATTGATAAGGCTGTTTAAAATAACACTGAGTGTTAGTCAGACATTAAGGAGTGCTGAGAGCAGATTATAACCTTAAGGATTAACAAGATCATATAAATATGCTTTCTGTGGTTCCTTAACATTAGGGGACTAATAAGGTTTATTCTAAACTAAGAAAATCTGAAGTTCTAGCTGTGAACTATGGCTGTTTTTTTTTAAGGTAACCCTCTGACATCTACAAATTATGCAGCCTCAATATTATGGGCCAAATAACAACCCTTATAATGAGATGTTTGGTAAAAACAACATTCCTGTGAGCAAATTATTAATTAGCACCCTGGTAGTGTCACGGTAACAGGGTATTAAGTCACATACTTGATTTCAAAATCAAAAGCGACACTACACTAATCTATAGATTAGTCAAATTTAACAGATTTGCAAAATTAATCAAGGTAAAAAAAACTGCTTCTAAGAATGAAAATTAATATGTAAGTCAAATAATTTCTGACAATAAATATCTATTTGGTAAAAATATATAAATATAAACTACAACTTTAAACAATGATGTCAGTTTTTGCTTCAACCACTTCTTGATTAACTTAACTTAAAATATATGCTCAAATTTTTTTAGACTGAAACAGAAACACCCTAATTGTGAATTACACCGATAGCTAAAACTCACACATGATCTGGATCATTATCAAGTTTAATGGATGTTTCTTGGCATGAGGAGCACCTCTGGGAAATCATTTTAATAAAATCTATTCATAACTATTCTCGTTTGAAATCATTAAAATTGCTTTAAATTACTTTAAAAGCACGTTTAAACTAATTTGACAAAAATAAATGTAAGAAATACTTTTAGATCTAAAATTCAGCCTTTTGTATTGATCTCACTTATTTAACATGTTAAGTAAGGTTGTGATTGTGGTTATTATTATGAACTATAAAGAATTTAGGCTCTTGAAAAATATTAACTTCTTCTAGGAGTCTTCTTTCCAGGCCAAGGACCCCAAACTGATGGTGAGATGGAGCGGGGACCCCCAAATTATATATATTGTATGAAATAGTGTTCTATTAAACTGGTTCTATAGTCACTCTATTACAGACGCAGTAATGTAACTAAAGTAATCCCTCCCTGGGATTATTAAAGTTTTTCTGATTCCTGGTTGATGGGACAGGTGTCGTGAATTAAATGGTGTCCAGTTTGAAAGAGCTCCTGTGTGTCGCTGAATGTGTGCATTGATGACTGAAAGACATCTTCTGCCTCCATTTATCTGTTCACTACAGTGTGTTGAATTCATGTTAATGTTGATTTAAAGACATTTCAATTAGTGGAAAAAATTGCAGGGGGATTATAAAAAAAAATTCTAATCAACAAAAACTTTCGCGACCCTTATGCAATACCCCCATGGACCCCCTAGGGGTTGCGGACACCCTGTTGAAGATCTCCGCTTTAAGAATTACAGTCTACATATTCTGTATATAAAGAGTTTACATATTTTAGAGGACAGCTAAGAGTAAATCAAGGCTTCATGTGTGATTCTCAAATCAACTGGAAGCCTGGCAGCATAGAAGAATACTAAAACTGAGAAGTATGTGATTAAATAAAGAAGAAAAAGGAAAAAAAGCAGAAATAGTTTTATCTTGTTGAGTCTTACCAGCAGGGCACAAAGGGCAGCATTTGTTTCTTATCTTATACTCTGTAATGTGACATGTCAGGTCAGTGACAATCATATACTGAAATAAAATCACCTGTGAAGAAAATTTATTTTAACACTTTTAGTAAATTCAGCAGTAGAAATTAACAGACATATTTTCAGATAAAGATTAATCAATCTTTATAAGAAATGAAGAAATGTGTAAAGTTACATTAGCCCTGCCCTTCTCCTGTGACACGATTCCCATCATCACTTCTTATGCATCAATTAAAAAACTCATCCTTAACAAAGTTTTCATTAATAACTCAAGAAAAAGGAGAAACATAATAAAAGTGCATTTCATAGTAGGACCTCCTGTGATGCTCACCTTAAGACAAAGATCTACTGCATGGTAACAGAGGAGGTAATAATAGTATCAACAAAAATATACAATATGAATAGTGATTATTATTCTACAATATCCATCATTAATCTTTTCTTTACATTCTTTGTTTTAACCTGTTTGAGCAACAAGTTTAACAAGTCTCCAATAATGTTTCTAGTAACCCTTCCTCAACTATAACCAAGCCCACAACTTCAAACATCTGTTTAATGCTGCAGCTGCAAACGCAAAATAAAAATTAAATAAAGTTAGACACCCTTTTTCTGTCTGCAGGGAGGGAGCAGCTTAAGGAGATCAAGTTACTTGGGTTCCTGGATCTTTCATTCTTGACCCAGCTCTGATCGACGACTACCGTGAGTCTCTGCCATCTACTTCCTTTGGACCACCAGGAGGCGGTCGTTGAGGGGGGGGTACTGTTGGGATCTGGAGGTCTGTCCACTTTCTCCACCAGAGGGCGTACGAGATCTCCTGGAGCCGGAGCTGATTGCACCACCTATCGCTCGTCTGCTCATCAAGAGATCTGTATTTAAGAAGGCAGAAGACTTCTCTCCAGTGCCAGAGTGTTTGCCAGTAACGGTTAGCAAGCCTGAGCCAACCTGCCTGTCTGAACCTCTGACTCCCTGAAAGCCTGAACCTGACCTGATCTGTTTTCTCCTCTTTGCTTCCTAGATTGAGCCTGCCTGAAACCCTGAAGAGTTTCTCTGTCAGAAATCTGCCTGTCCGTTCTCTGAAGAACCCTGGAGATGCAGTGAACCCACTCGTGACCAGTCCTGGATCTGATAGCTCTGTGTGCATTTCTGAACCCACTCGTGACCAGACAAATTCCCCTCTGGATCTGTTCATTCATTGTGCTTAAACATTTCAATAAATCTTTGAACTTTTCTCCTGCCTCTGAGTGTTCTGCATGAGGGTTAGGCACCTTAAGCCAAACATGACAGAACACTCTGGCCAACAGACTAACCCAGTGGAATCACTCAGGAGGATGTTGGAGCAACAGCAAGCTCTGATTCAGAGCCACGACACCGCCCTCCGTGAGTTAAACACACGTCATGAACAAACTAACAGCTCATTACAGGAAATAGCCGGTTATCTTAAAAACGCTACACCTGGAACGAAGACCGTTCAACTTCCGGTTCAAGAAACAAATCCTCTACTCAGGTCAGAACCCGGTCCGTTGTTTTCTGAGTTCCGCCCTTCACTTCCTGATAAGTTTTTTGGCAATCCAAGTAAGTGTAAGGGATTTTTGTTCCAATGTAAACTCATTTTTTAACATTCCCCGTCCAGTTTCCCTAATGACAAGAGGAAAATAGCCTTTATTCTGTCTCAATTGTCCGGAAAAGCCCTCGAATGGGCGGAAGCCAAATTTGCTTCTGAATCTAGTTTTGAGTTTTCATTTGAGGAATTTATCCAAGAGTTCTTGCAAGTTTTCAACCAAGACACTGATAAGTCCACCGAATCTCGTGGTCTTTTGGAATTAAAACAGGGAAACAGAACTGTTGCCGAATTTTCAATCGATTTCCGGGTTAAAGCTGCAGCTTCCGGATGGAATGATTCTGCGCTCAAAAGCGCTTATTTTCATGCTCTGGACAAATCTATTAAAGATGAGCTGGCCACTCTCGATGAGCCAGCAACCTTGGAGGAGCTCATTAAGTTAACAATCCGGTTGGATAACAGACTGCGAGCCAGATTTAAGTCCAGATTTAGAAGCCATGCTTTTTCTGTTTCTGACCCAGCAGCTAAGACTAATGACACTACTTTTCCCTCAGTGCCCTCTGACGCTGAGTCCAGATCTAAGAGCCGAAATCCATTGTATCTGTCCCTGTATCAAAGACTCATTACGTCTCTCCCTCCTGAATCCTCAGAAGTAGAGCCAATGCAGATCGGTCACACCAGGCTCACATCTGAGGAGAGGCAAAGGAGAGTTAGGGGGAACCTTTGCATGTACTGTGAAGAACCTGGTCACTTTGTTTCTACCTGCCCACGTAAGGTAAAAGCCGGGGTCCGCCAGAGGAAATGAGGAGTTTGGCGGACCATCTTCAAACTGAGAAATCTCCTCGCCTGCTGTTACCTGCCACTCTGTTTCTCTCGGATCAATCCCTCACGCTTTCAGCATTAACAGACTCTGGTTGTGAGAAAAATCTAATAGACTCCAGTCTGGTTCTGATTGAATATAGAAACCACCCCATTGAATAAACCTCTGAGAGTCTCAGCCCTCGACGGTAAAAGATTACCTCAGGTCACACACCAAACTAAGCCGCTCGAACTGTTAATCTCCGGCAATCACAGAGAAACAATATCCTTCTTCATGTTTCGAACAGCCAGTTCATCCATAGTCCTTGGTTTTGAGTGGCTTCAACATCATAACCCACACATCAATTGGTACAAAAGACATGTTGAGTCCTGGTCTGCATCCTGCCATATTTCCTGTCTCCGCTCCACCACACCTTCGACTCAGTCTCCGGCCGGTCGTCAGGAGACTGACCCACCTGATCTTTCCTTAGTACCTCCTGATTACCACGACCTTGCACCAGTTTTCAGTAACGTTAGTGCTCTTTCTCTTCCCCCGCATAGACCTTATGACTGTGCAATTGATCTGTTACCTGGAGCTCCCCTCCCTAACAGTCGACTCTATAATATCTCCAAGCCCGAGAGAGAGACCATGGAGAAGTATTTCAATGGGTCTACTGTTGGGATCTGGAGGTCTGTCCACTTTCTCCACCAGAGGGCGTACGAGATCTCCTGGAGCCGGAGCTGATTGCACCACCTGTCGCTCGTCTGCTCATCAGGAGATCCGTATTTAAGGAGGCAGAAGACTTCTTTCCAGTGCCAGAGTGTTTGCCAGTAACGGTTAGCAAGCCTGAGCCAACCTGCCTGTCTGAACCTCTGACTCCCTTAAAGCCTGAATCTGACCTGATCTGTTTTCTCCTCTTTGCTTCCTAGATTGAGCCTGCCTGAAACCTGAAACCCTGAAGAGTTTCTCTGTCAGAAATCTGCCTGTCCGTTCTCTGAAGAACCCTGGAGAATTATTCCTGTCTAAAGATCTGCCTGCCCACTCTCAGAAGAAACTGGAAGGAAAACTCAAATCTGTTATCTGCCAACACTCAAACCAAGCTCTGCCTCTGCCTAACCCTCAGCCTGCCGACAGCCTCTGGACTAGGGATGGGAATCGAAAACCGGTTCCTGTTAAGAACCGGTTCCGTATTTTCCGATTCCATGGCATCGTTTGGCAGCTCACTGAACGATTCTTTTTTCGATTCCCGCAGCACCAGAGCCTAGAGCGCCGGCTCTGGGGAGCACGACTTACGTCACGTTTTTTACGTAAGTTACGTAAGTTACGCAAGTTACGCAAGTTGGAAGAACTATTCGAGGAGGAAGACAACGAGCTGCGGTCACTTTGTGAATCAAAGCCCCGTCTTTCCTTAGCCCAGAGGGTAGATCAGGAAATCCAGCTCTATAAAAGCTTGCCCTCCATCGCCTGCAGGGATAGCGCCACACTGTGGTGGTGGAACAAGCAAGATACGCTGCCCTTGCTATCTGACTGGCTGAAAACTACCTCTGTGTGCAGGCTTCCTCCACCCCATCTGAGAGGGTGTTCTCCATGGCTGGAGACACCATAAGCCCTGAAAGATCCCGTATCCTTCCAGAAAAAGCAGATATGCTCATCTTTCTGCAAAATAACTGTTAATTTTCCCTACTACTCTTTTATAATTAGTATTTTTTGTTATTTAAAATAGGTTATTATCCCATCATTTGTTATTAGACATTGTTGGTTATTAAGTTTGTTCTTGTATATTTATTTTTCATTTAAACACAGATGTTACTCCAGTTTCACATTTCCTGTGGACATCTTGATCTTGTTGAGTTTGTAAGATTGTGCAATAGTTAAGTAAACAAAGTTGATGCTGATAATCAAACTGTTTGTTCTCCTTTTTCCCCCAAATTGGTATCGAAAAAAGAATCGATAAAGAATCGAATCATTTCATAGAATCGAAAAGGGAATCGGAATCGTGAAAATCTTTTCAATTCCCAACCCTACTCTGGACCCTTAAGGTTCCCCCCCTCTGCTGCTCTGCTCTGCTCCATAACAGGTACAGCCCTGCACACTCTCACACTGCAAATTACCTGGACCTCCATTAACCCCTCTGCTGCAGTGAACCCACTCGTGACCAGTCCTGGATCTGATAACTCTGTGTGCTTTTCAGAACCCACTCGTGACCAGACAAATTTCCCTCTGGATCTGTTCATTCATTGTGCTTAAACATTTCAATAAATCTTTGAACTTTTCTCCTGCCTCTGAGTGTTCTGCATGTGGGTTAGGCACCTTAAGCCAAACATGACAGTTTATTTACAA